>NC_053022.1:28568992-28840188 GCF_003073215.2 Triticum urartu
GGGTGCCGGTTTGTTGTGAGATACGGTACAGATGATCCGCTGTGCGCCAGTATACAGCTGTTCGACCAACGTGTAGACGGCTTTCAATTTTTTCCGCATATCTGAACCCAAGTGACCAGTGCGTGCCCTGAAATATCATAAGGGTTAAACCGGCAGCTCTGTAAGAAGGCCAAGTCAATTCAGAAGTCAAACTGGCTTACCAAAGATAGCAGTGGTCATAGTATGCACGTGCCGCTTTATACTGGTCAATTCATCCGCCACCGGTTTTAGTGCAGCCTCGGCATCCTCCGCTCGTTTGATTAAAGTGGATTTTGCAGTGGCCCAATCCGCCTGTTTCTTCTTGAAGCTCTCCTTAAGCTGCTCCATGGCGCTTAAAGCGCTGGTTAATTCCTCTTTTGCTTTGGAGGTTTCAGCTTGTTGGGTTTTCAGGTTTTCTTGGAGGTCGGCGATTTGGTTTTCTTTGGTCTTCAGCTCAGCCTGCATGCAGACAATTATATGCTTCAACAAAACGGTACAAGGATTGAAGTACCAACCACATAACAAGTTATGCACTTGGCACTTGGGGGCTAATGCATATTCGATCTTCATCTTTCAATTGCTTACAAAGTCCCAAGATCAATACAAGTATTCAACTTGGCACTTGGGGGCTAATGGCTATTTGCTCGTATATATTCTGATGCGGCAATTTCAATTACTTAAAGTACCGGTTTAACTACGCTAAGTTGAACCGGCCCTTGAGGGCTACATCAGCGAATTTTAAAGCATCAAGATTTATATTAGTAAGTCCCGGTTTGAAAGAATATTACAAACCGGCCCTTAGGGGCTAGGAGAGTCAGCAAGAATGGAAGCATACAAGCAAGAAGGAGCATATGGAAGTTACCTCATATTTATCTTTCATCATATTAACCAGACTGGCTTCATAGTCGCGACTGGTATACAACCGGTTCAGATAGCTGGAATGGATATCTTGGGCGTTCAGAGCAGCATAAGTCGTCAGATCAGCGTTCCACTTGCCTTTGCCAAAGGCAGCAAATTCTTCCTTGGCAGAATGTTTGGACAAAGCGACAGGATTGCTTGGCTCAGTATGGCCAGTGCCAGTAATGACATCCTCATCATCCTGGGTACCGCCGGTTTGCACTAGAGCTGTTGGCTTGTCAGTAGGTTTTGCTGGACCGGTGGAGCTTTCAATCCGGATGGAGTCTGTGGGCTGATTGACAGGACCTGAGGCATCAGCAGGTCTCTCTTCAGCAATAAGATCGTCGTCTTGCTGCGGTGGATCGTTGGGTATATCCTCAGGAATAGCTGCTTCAAGATCGGGCGTCTTGCCTGGCTCAAGAACGGCATCTTCTTCGGCCGCTTTGTCCAGGCGGTCCTTCTTGCTTGGCCTAGGTTTGGCCCTGAGAAGAATAACAAAATCAAATATAGCATATGTTCTAAGGCGATGTACTGCAAATATCACAATAAGTGTAGCTTACCCAAGCACCCTTTTGAGCGGTGGCAGCTGAGTAGCCGATGACTCGCTAGAAGATGAGTGGGAAGTAACCTGGTAATCGGAGTCAGACGGATTAAGAGGTTGACGAAAGCAGCCCGCTTTAGGACAAGAACTAACAAGCAAATTAGAGACCTCTGAATGGCGTTTCCGAACCGGACTGTTCGGTAAGCCGGCGGAGGTAACTACCTGGCCGCTGTGCCGGGTTGTGCGACGAGCTTTGTGTTGTTGGGTCTTCATAAGAAATTTAGGATCCAGATAAGCAAGAGGATGAGAAAATTTAACTTTCTGGTTTGCCTGACGGATTTTTTGTGAAGGCAAAGTTTCTGAATCGGAAGAGAGAATAATTACCTCTGCAACATCCGCGTGGCTGGCTTCGGCATCATCCTAACAGATATCATCATCAATAAGACGCGTGACAAATAAACCAAGTGAGTCAAGCTCTACCTCAAAGTCCGGATTATCCACATCATCATCAGGGGCCGGATTAGAAGATGCCGTGGTTCTTTTCCTGTGGGCAGTCTTCTTCACAGCTTTAGTCTTTTGCCGAGTTACTCTTTCTGGTTTGTCTGGTTTTTCTGGTTTCTCCTGCGGCAGTTTTTTGCTCCAAAACAGATCATTGCCCTGATTACACAGACACTGATATTAAACAATGACCAGACATATCAATAACAGATTCAGCAAAGAGAAAAATCAAAGTCTTACAGCTGGCGGTTTGTTGGTGGCACAGAAGGGAAGCAGGCCGGTTCTAGCGCAGACGTGTTCCGGTTCATTCAGCATCTTATTCACAGCCTCTGTGATTTCTTCATCGGAGAGCTGGATTTTTGAATGTCGCAGTGGGTCATCAACACTGTCAGTATACTCGCACATCTAACCGGAGCGCTGACTAAGGGGCAGTATGCTCCATGATATCCAATAGCGAGCGAGATCAACCCCTGTTAAACCGTTGGCCATAAAGGCTCTGAGCTTTGATAGTTGGGGAGCATATTTGCTTCTCTCCTGGGCAGTCAATCTTTGAGGAAAAGGGTGTGTATTGCTGAGCCGCTCCGGACGAAAGCCAAGCAAGGGATTATCACCGGCAGGGGAGGTGTCTTTGTAGTAGAACCATGTCTGATTCCACACTTTGGGGTGGCTGTGCAGCTTGGCGTGAGGGTATGTGACCTCTTTCCTTTTCTGAATCACCACGCCACCCAACTCCGTGTTAGAGCCATCAGTAAACTCAGTACGGCGGTTTAAATGGAAAAGGTCTCTGAACAATTCCACTATGGGCTCCTCTTGAAAGAACACCTCACAGAGCAC
Source organism: Triticum urartu (assembly GCF_003073215.2). NCBI lineage: Eukaryota > Viridiplantae > Streptophyta > Magnoliopsida > Poales > Poaceae > Triticum > Triticum urartu. Next base: position 28,571,781 of record NC_053022.1, read on the forward strand.
TTGGAAGTGACACATATTTGTAACAGAGTTGGGGCCAGTGTCTTGTGGATGGAGTTGGAAATCGGCTAAAACATCCCGGTAAAATTTAGAACCGGGCGGCTTAAAGCCCCGGGCTAAGTGATCTACGAAAACAACAACCTCTCCTTCTCGAGGTGTGGGAGGGCATTCTTTGCCAGGAGCCCTCCAATGGATAGTATCTTTGCTGCCTAAAGCGCCAATCAGGACTAAATCGTCTAGTTGAGCCTCTGTGACGTGAGAAGGAACCCAATTGCACTCATATACTTGCTTGGCCATGATGGAATCTACAAGGTAGAAGATCCCGATTCAAAAATGTATTTGATCAAGGTACGTTGGTATGTACACTGTTAAACCGGAGACAGAACTATCTGAACCGGAGTTTCATGAAGCAACCAACATCTGGCGGTTCAACAAGGGGACTAATGGCATATACCGGTTTGGAAATTTTTTCTATAAGGTTAAACCGCCTGATCTAAGCATTGAAAAACTGAGATTACGGATGGACAAGTACGCAGAAACAGGTTTCACAAGATTTCTTTACAGCATTGGATCTGAAGCAAGTTCAGAAAAGAGATAAATACTTAGAGGTTCAAAAGGAGCAGTACCGAACCTATGAGCAAAGCGTTCATATAGATCTATGGTTTTGAGATGCACAAGTGAAGGCGAAGGTCAAACAACTATCATTGCACAGAATAAATATTTGCGGATTCATCTAAAGATCTGTCGCATGAGTAAGAAGCAGACGATGAATACTGAAGAACTGTGAAACCCTAAAACAGATATGCGGGGGAAAGGATAGAAGGTTTACCGGAGCTGCGGAAGACGCGGAAGGTTGCCGTGATGCTTTGGTGCGCCCAGGTTGATGCAGCGGCCAAGGTTGAGGCAGAGGTCGACGGTGGCGGCGGAGCTCTGAAGTCGGGCGATGCGAGGAAGACAAAGCAGAAGGGGAAGAAGGGAAAGAGAAAGGAAATGACCCTTCGGTCCTATTTATAAGGCAAAAAGACATGTGTCAGGCGCGACAATCAGGGGGCCATAAAACGGAGTTGTCACCTCGATTTCCACAGATATATATTAAATAAAGAAGCATAATGGATATCTTCGTTATGACAGGTGACGTCACTCCGGTTTACAGTAATCAGAGAAGATGACATCATGGCGATTTACCAATTTATGAGAAGACGTTGAAGAGGAAGTTTTTGTTAAAGGATTGACATGAACCCGTAAATCAATCTGGGGCCTAATGTTGGGGATATTACTGATGGGCCAAAACCGGCCTATCTGGGTCGGGTCAACTTCATCAGTAGTTCCAGAAGTGATAAAGCCCAAGAAGGCAGATGAGGGCCTAAGGCCCTTAGCCGGTTCAAGACTTGTAGCTATAAACCGGAATTTGTATATAAACTTGTACTGTAAGTTAGGAATAAGGAGAGACCAACCCGGATACGAATATCGACCGGTGTTCGGACTCTGTGAACTGACAGGTGTCACCCGTGTATATAAGGGGATGACCCGACGGCGGTTCAAGGACAACAGACAACAACTCGAGACATAGGCGAAGCTTGTTTGCTCCCTAGTCATCGAAACCCCATCCATTCCATCACAACTAGACGTAGGCTTTTACCTTCATCGAAGGGGCCGGACTAGTATAAACTCTCTTGCGTCCTTGTGTCCACTTTAACCCCTTCAAGCTAACCCGTTGCGATGGCTCCACGACTAAGTCCTTTCTCTAGGACATCTGCCGTGACAAAACCACGACAGTGGGTGAAGTGCAAAAAAGGGATCCTTCTCGGAAGTTGGGACTCTGGTTTTACTTACATGCGGTGCAGGGAGTAAGCCAGGATAATCGGCTATGGTGGCCACCAAGGCACCGTCGCAGCTTAACTGATAGAACGTCATGTCGATGAGCTCCACAAATATGTCCGGATCTTCTTCGAGTCCGGGGTCGAGGGCCTGGTCAGGGTCCTCAGGCTGTGGAGACAGGTTATGGACCTCCCTCACAGCTTTTCGCAGTTCCTGCTATGACATAGCAACGTAAATATTTATGATGAAGAATGCGGGAAGGTATGGAGTAAAAGGTAGCAGCTCACCTAGTTTGGGGGGTTGTACATGGAGAATCCATCCCGTGGCTTAATGCGGATGAACTCCTCTTCCTCTCCTTTGTATAAATTGGATAGTATTTTCGCTAGAGCAGCGGCGGAGTACGGACCTTTAAGGCCGCAGCGGGTGGCATCGTCTTCTCCATTGAAGTGCCACATGGGTTTCCCCCGATACTGAAGTGGCTGTACCCCCCGCATTATACATATTGACATAACCTCGATTATTGTCAGTCCTGATTTGGCTAGTGTTTTTATCTTACCCATCAGGTAAAGGACCTCTTTGTTATCTTCCCCCTGGGGGCTCCGAGGGCGCTAGCTACGGCGTTTCTTCAAAGGGGCATTATTAAACTCAGGAAGGCCCATCCGAATAGGGTCCGGAAGGGGGACGTCCTCCATATAAAACCACTCCGAAGGCCAGTCTTCGGATGTCTTCTTCGGAGTACCGGACAGGTATCCGGTCCCGGCGATGCGCCATATTTCGGCTCCGCCCACTTGATATATTGACCCCTCCTGTGTACGGGGTATGAGGCAGATAGCCTCTTCCATAGCTCGAAATGAGCTTCGCAGCCCAGAAACAGCTTGCAAAAGGCGACGTAGCCGGCGATGTGTAATATGGAGGCGGGAGTAAAGTTATGTAGCTGGAGGCCGTAGAACTCTAGGAGCCTGCAGAGGAACGGATGGATTGGAAATCCGAGTCCCCTCAATAAGTAAATGACAAGGCATACCCGCTCCCCCATGGATGGGTTGGGAAAGCTCTCCTCTTGCTCCCCGCCATTATAAGTGGCTAGTCCGGCTCGGAAAGGGACCATATACGCAAGAGGGAGAAACCCCTGTATCTGTAACTCTACTAATTGGCTGTGGGGGACGGAACACTTCTCCCAATTGCCTGGCTTAGTGCTACGGGAGCGAGAGGAGGAGCTGCAATGGCCGGCCATGATGGAATGGACTTTTCCGGGTGCGCTCCGTGTTGGAAATATGCCCTAGAGGCAATAATAAATTAGTTATTATTATATTTCCCTGTTCATGATAATCGTTTATTATCCATGCTAGAATTGTATTGATAGGAAACTCAGATACATGTGTGGATACATAGACAACACCATGTCCCTAGTAAGTCTCTAGTTGACTAGCTCGTTGATCAATAGATGGTTACGGTTTCCTGACCATGGACATTGGATGTCGTTGATAACGGGATCACATCATTAGGAGAATGATGTGATGGACAAGACCCAATCCTAAGCATAGCACAAGATCGTGTAGTTCGTATGCTAAAGCTTTTCTAATGTCAAGTATCATTTCCTTAGACCATGAGATTGTGCAACTCCCGGATACCGTAGGAATACTTTGGGTGTGCCAAACGTCACAACGTAACTGGGTGGCTATAAAGGTACACTACAAGTATCTCCGAAAGTGTCTGTTGGGTTGGCACGAATCGAGACTGGGATTTGTCACTCCGTGTGACGGAGAGGTATCTCTGGGCCCACTCGGTAGGACATCATCATAATGTGCACAATGTGATCGAGGAGTTGATCATGGGATGATGTGTTACGGAACGAGTAAAGAGACTTGCCGGTAACGAGATTGAACAAGGTATCGGGATACCGACGATCGAATCTCGGGCAAGTACAATACCGCTAGACAAAGGGAATTGCATACGGGATTGATTGAATCCTCGACATCGTGGTTCATCCGATGAGATCATCGTGGAGCATGTGGGAGCCAGCATGGGTATCCAGATCCCGCTGTTGGTTATTGACCGGAGAGTCATCTCGGTCATGTCTGCATGTCTCCCGAACCCGTAGGGTCTACACACTTAAGGTTCGATGACGCTAGGGTTATAAGGAAAAGATATACGTGGTTACCGAATGTTGTTCGGAGTCTCGGATGAGATCCCGGACGTCACGAGGAGTTCCGGAATGGTCCGGAGGTAAAGATTTATATATGGGAAGTCCTGTTTTGGTCACCGGAAAAGTTTCGGGTTTTATCGGTAACATACCGGGACCACCGGGAGGGTCCCGGGGGTCCACCAAGTGGGGCCACAAGCCCCGGAGGGCTGCATGGGCCAAGTGTGGGAGGGGACCAGCCCCAGGTGGGCTGGTGCGCCCCCCCATAAGGGCCCAAGGCGCCTAAGGGGGGAGGGGGGCAAACCCTAAGGGCAGATGGGCCTTAGGGCCCATACCTGGTGCGCCTCCCTCTCCCCCTCCACCTGGCCGCCACCCAGATGGGATCTGGGGGCTGCCGCCACCCCTAGGGAGGTAACCCTAGGTGGGGGAGCAGCCCCTCCCCTTCCCCTATATATACTTGAGGTTTGGGCTACCCAAGACACACGAGTTCCTCTCCTTCTTGGCGCAGCCCTACCCCTCTCCCTCCTCGTCTCTTGCGGTGCTTGGCGAAGCCCTGCTGGAGTACCACGCTCCTCCTCCACCACCACGCCATTGTGTTGCTGCTGGATGGAGTCTTCCTCAACCTCTCCCTCTCTCCTTGCTGGATCAAGGCATGGGAGACGTCACCGGGCTGTAGTGTGTTGAACGCGGAGGTGCCGTCCGTTCGGCACTAGGATCTCCGGTAATTTGGATCACGACGAGTACGACTCCTTCAACCCCGTTCTCTTGAACGCTTCCGCTTAGCGATCTACAAGGGTATGTAGATGCACTCTCCTTCCCCTCGTTTCTAGTTTCTCCATAGATAGATCTTGGTGACACGTAGGAAGATTTTGAATTTCTTCTACGTACCCCAACACTCCGATGGATATCGCTGTGGGAGGATGGTGTGATTTGGATCTGAGGATCCCTGACTCTTTAACTAGACGATTTACTCACATGGTTAGGGTGGCAAATGTAAAAATGCCCCGATTTCTCGCATTCGCTCGACACGTGGAAGATAGCCTTTATTAAAGCACAGAAGCCAAGGAGTGCAACATTCATGGGAAGCCGAACACTACTCATTACCAGGTACTCAGGATTTGGAGAAGAACCCTCCTTGCAATGCCGAAGACAATCTGCGCGCCGGACTCATCGTCATTGAAGCTTGGTTTAGGGGCTACTGAGGGAGTCCTGGATTAGGGGGTCCTCGGACAGCCGGACTATATACTTCGGCCGGACTGTTGGACTATGAAGATACAAGATTGAATACTTCGTACTGTGCCCGGGTGGGACTCTCCTTTGCGTGGAAGGCACGCTTGGCAATTCGGATATGTAGATCTCCTCCCTTCACTACAGGAAACAGCTAATTTGCCATCAGGCTTCTATAGACAACAAAGGCAGTATTACAGATGGCAAAGATTTTGCCGTCAGCAGGCTGACGGCAAAGTGAGTCGGCAAAGTCGAAATCGGCAAACAATTCTTTGCCGTCAGCTTTTCTTCGGGCAGACGGCAAAGATTTTGCCGTCATCCAACTATAGATTTGACGTCTCCCATAAATATTACAGCCAGCAAAGAAAGATGTCTTTGCCGTCAGCAAGAATCTATCTTTGTCGTCATCCTCAAAAATTACAGACGGTAAAGAAATTTTTATATTAAAATAACCCGAACCATAGTCCAAGTGCAGAGGACAACAATTAACACCATACCACAGTATACATTAGCACTTTGTTCCAAGAATCTATGAGGAACAGCAAATTTCACAATACAAGACTACATAGAATATATATATCACTTAATGATCCAAGGAAAAAACTGCTCTATCTCATTAGATTACAAAAGAGCAATAGCTAATGTAGCAGCCGAGATCTAGCGTGCGCAACCATCTTGAGTTTGATCTGCACGCCTGCGCCAACCTGCAATCATCCATCTTGAGTTTGATCTGCACGCCCGCGCCAACCTGCAACCATCCCCTGTGCCCTTGCTCGCCGGAGCAGCAGCAACCAGCAGCCGCACCCCTCTCCCTTCCTCTTCCGTTCTCAAAGCACAGAGCACACTAACGACGACGGAGCTGTCACCGCTCCTCGAGGGATGGGGTCAGGGCCGACGGAGGCACGCGGGGGCGCATCATCGAGGGATGGGGTCGGGGCCGACGGAGGCACACGGGGGCGACGAGGCCGGGGCCGGCGGAGGCCGGCGGGGGCGACGAGGCCGGCGGCGCCCAGGGCGAAGCAGAGGCCCGTGGGGGCGATGGGGTCGGCGGTGCCCAGGGCGAAGAAGAGGCCGGTGGGGGCGAGCCAGCTAGGCCGGGGCCGGCAGGCGAGGTGGTGGCGTGTGCTGGCGGGCTTGGGGGGCGACAGTGGCGGGGCCGGTAGCGCTGGGGCCGAAGGGGGAAGTGGGTGCGACCGGCGGCGAGGTGGTGGCCAGTGAGGCCGAGCGAGGTGGTGGCGGGTGCCGGCCTGCTCGATTTGGATCGAGACCAGAGAGAGAAATGAGATGGAGAGAGAGAGATCGTGGTGGGGATCGGGTACCGGTCAAGTGGATAAGGAGAGAGCAGTGGGGGCGTGGGGCGCGTGGGTGCGTGGGGCTGGGGGTCACGTGGGGATGTGTGGCACGGATCCTGCCATGTCATCGATCCATGTGATCGATCCGTGTGCTGTGTTTCTTTCTTTGCCGTCTGCATTTTTTGTTATAGACGGCAAAGTATGCTCTTTGCCGTCTGCAAAACAAGCACAGACGGCAAAGAGCTCACTTTGCCGTCTGCCAGAAAAACCACAGATGGCAAAGTATCTTTGTCATCTGCCAAAACAAATACAGACGGCAAAGAATCTTTGCCGTCTGTGTATTTTTTGCCAGACGGCAAAATGAGCTCTTTGTTGTCTGTGTTTTTTCTGTAGACGGCAAAGTTTATTTTGCCGTTAGTTTTTCTTTGCCGTCTTGTGATGACGTCAAACCCTTTCTTTGCCGTCTTGCCCGACAAAAACTTGACGGCAAAGACGTGCTAGACGGCAAATTAGCTGTTTCCTGTAGTGCTTGTAACTGACTCTATGTAACCCTAGACCCCTCCGGTGTCTATATAAACCGAAGGGTTTATTCCGTAGAACAACAATCAGAATCATAGGCTAACTTCTAGGGTTTAGCCTCTACGGTCTCGTGGTAGATCAACTCTTGTCATACTCATATCATCAAGATCAATCAAGCAGGAAGTAGGGTATTACCTCCATCGAGAGGGCCCAAACCTGGGTAAACATTGTGTCCCCCGCCTCCTATTACCATCAGCCTTAGACGCACAGTTCGGGACCCCCTACCCGAGATCCACCGATTTTGACACCGACAGCACTCTTTGAAGTTCTTTGTGTTGGTTTGAATAGATGAATATGAGATTGTGTGATGCATGTCGAATAATGAAACCCACGGATAGTTGAGGTGACATTGGAGTATCTAGGTGACATTAGGGTTTTGGTTGATTTGTGTCTTAAGGTGTTATTTTACTACGAACTCTAGGGCTGTTTGTGACACTTATAGGAATAACCCAACGGATTGATCGGAAAGAATAACTTTGAGGTGGTTTCGTACCCTACAATAATCTCTTCATTTGTTCTCCGCTATTAGTCACTTTGGAGTGACTCTTTGTTGCATGTTGAGGGATTGTTATATGATCTAATTATGGTATCCTTGTTGGGAGAACTTACACTAGTGAAAGTATGAACCCTAGGCCTTGTTTCGAAGCATTGCAATACCGTTAGTGCTCACTTTTATCATTAGTTACCTTGCTATTTTCACATTTTCATATTACAAAAACCTATATCTACCATCCATATTGCACTTGTATCACCATCTCTTCGCCGAACTAGTGCACCTATACAATTTACCATTGTATTGGGTGTGTTGGGGACACAAGAGACTCTTTGCTATTTGGTTGCTAGGTTGTTTGAGAGAGACCATCTTCATCCTACGCCTCCCGCGGATTGATAAACCTTAGGTCATCCACTTGAGGGAAATTTGCTACTGTCCTACAAACCTTTGCACTTGGAGGCCCAACAACGTCTACAAGAAGAAGGTTGTGTAGTAGACATCAAGCTTTTTTCTGGCGTTGTTGCCGGGGAGGTTAGCGCTTGAAGGTATATCTTTAGATCTTGCAATTGAATCTTTTAGTTTCTTGTTTTATCACTAGTTTAGTCTATAAAAGAAAACTACAAAAAATGGAATTGAGGTTGCCTCATATGCTTCATCTTTTTAATATCTTTCGTGAAAATTATGGAAAGGAAAATTGTGCTCAAGTGTTAGAAGAAGAATGTATTAAAATGTTTGGCACTAAATCTTTGGATGATGAGCATGATTGCAATGTTGTTAGTATGAATTATTTGAATATCCATGATGCTAATGATATGAAAATCCACAAGCTTGGGGATGCTATGTTTGATGAAGATGATATTTTTTGTCCCCCAAGTTTTGTTGAGCAAATTTATTATGATGAAAGCATCCCTCCTATCTATGATGATTATTGTGAAGACACGTATGCTATAAAGAATAATGATATACATGAAATGTGTCATCATGATTTTAACTTTGAATTGGATTATGCCTCACATGATAGTTATTTTGTTGAGTTTGCTCCCATTACTATTCATGAGAAGAAATTTGCTTATGTGGAGAGTAATAAAAATTCTATGCTTGTAGATCATGAAAAGAATGCTTTATGTGATGGTTATATTGTTGAATTCATTCATGATGCTACTGAAAATTATTATGAGGGAGGAATATGTGCTTGTAGGAATTGCAATAATATCAAGTTTCCTCTCTATGTGCTTAAAATCTTGAAGTTATGATTGTTTTGCTTTCCTATACTAGTTGATTCTTGTTCCCATAAAATGTTTGCTCACAAAATACCTATGTATATGAAGTGGATTAGACTTAAATGTGTTAGTCATATTCTTCATGATGCTCTCTTTATGTTTCAATTCTTATCTTTTATGTGAGCATCATTGAAATCGTCATGCCTAGCTAGAGAGGCATTAAAGAAAAGCGCTTGTTGGGAGACAACACAACACCTTTACCTACTATTTTTGTGTGTTCACATGATTAAGCTACTGTAGTAATCATGTTTCATATTTTTGTTTCAATAAAGTGCCAAGTAAGGCCTTTGGGATGATCTATGGTGATAGTTGATTTGATCTTGCTGAAAAACAGAAACTTTTGCGCTCAGGAAAACAATTCTCATTTTTAACAGAAGCACGATAAAATACTGATTATTTTTGCAGAAGATTAATAAACAAATTTCCTAGGACTTTAAATATTTTCAGAATTTTTGGAGTTACATAAGTATTCGAGAGTTACAGATTAGTACAGACTATTTTGTTTTTGACAGATTCTGTTTTCTATGTGTTGTTTGCTTATTTTGATGAATCTATGAGTAGTATCGGAGGGTATGAACCATAGAGAAGTTGGAATACAGTAGATATTACACCATTATGAATTTAGAAGGAGTTCACAACAGTACCAAATGTGGTGATTAATTTTCTTATACTAACGGAGCTTATGAGTTTTCTTTTAAGTTTTGTGTTGTGAAATTATCAAGTTTTGGGTAAAGTTTCGATGGACTAAGGAATAAGGAGTGGAAAGAGCCTAAGCTTGCATGCCTGCAGGTCGACTCTAGAGGATCCCCGGGTACCGAGCTCGAATTCGCCCTATAGTGAGTCGTATTACAATTCACTGGCCGTCGTTTTACAACGTCGTGACTGGGAAAACCCTGGCGTTACCCAACTTAATCGCCTTGCAGCACATGATATGAGTTTTGCTTGGAGCGTCATTTTCACTTATTAGGATTTGCTTGCTGTTATTTAGATTAATATTTTGCATCTTTTATTTCAATAAAAAGGCCAAGTGTAGCCTTTACCATACTTATTTTGCAAGTCTATATGTTTCTGTTTGAAAACAGAAAGTTTGCTGTCATGTTTTGAATAATTGTGAATAGTGAGAACATGATAAAATCTTGAAATTTTTACACAATGAGAAACAAAAAATTATCTATAGTGTGGTAATTTTTCAGAATTTTTACAGTTAAAGAAGTATGATTCCTCTTGCATTCTTTACAGACTATCCTGTTTAGACATATTGCTGTTATGATTGCATTGTTTGCATATGTTTGCTTGTTTAATGATTATATTTGAGGATAAGAATATTAAATATGTAGAGGCATTTAGTATGCAATGTCAAATTATAATTTTAGTGATTTTCTACAGTATAGAATGATAAGGTTTTACATCGATTTGTACTAACTTATCTCACGAGTTATTGTTGAGTTTTGTGTGGATGAAGTTTTTAAGAATTAGGGAAACCGTGATATGAGAGGAATTAAGGAGACACAGGATCTCAAGCTTGGGGATGCCCAAGGCATCCCTAGTTAATATTTCAAGAAGTCTCAAGCATCTAAGCTTGGGGACTCCCCGGTTGGCATCCCACCTTTCTTCTTCAAAAATGATCGGTCAGTTTTGGTTGAGCCTAAGTTTTTGCTTCTTCACATGATATGTGCTATCCTTGGAATGTCATTTTATTTTGTTTTGCTTGCTATATGAATAAAATACTAAAGATCTGAAATTTTTAAATGAGAGAGCATCTTCAAATAGCTACTTAATTATTTGACTACTCATTGATGTTCACTATTATCCTTTTGTAGTAGTTTTTCAGTACTCGCATGCTTCACTTATATCATTTTGAGAGTCTTAAAATAGTATGGCAATTTGCTTGGGTTATGAATTTTGTCTTAATATGATGGGTATTCAAGAGGGATATAATAAAAACTTTCATGAAGATCATTGAATATATGAGAAGTTTGATTCCTCATATTTGTTTTGAGATATAAAGATGGTGATATTAGAGTCATGCTAGTGAGTAATTGTGGTTTAGTAAGAATATTTACGTTAAGGGTTGTGATTCCCGTAGCATGCACGTATGGTCTCTCGTTATGTGATGAAGTTAGAGCACAATTTATCCTTGATTGTCTTCCTTTGTGTGGAGGTCGGGAGTGCGCGATGGTTAACTCCTACCAACCTCTCCCCTAAGAGCATGCGTATTAGTACTTTGCTTCGATGGCAAATAATTTTTTGCAATAAGTTTGTGAGTTCTTTATGACTAATGTTGAGTCCATGGATTATACACACTCTCACCCTTCCACCATTGCTAGCCTCTCTAGTACCGCGCAACTTTCACCGGTGCACTAAACCCACCATATACCCTTCCTCAAAACAGCCACCATACCTACCTATTATGCCATTTTCATAGGCATTCTGAGATATGTTTCCATGAAACTTCCACCATTCCATTTTGTTATGACACACACCATCATTGTCATATTATTCTCATATGCATCAGGCATTCATATAGAGTCATATCTTTGTTCTAGTATCAAGTTGTAATTCTTGAGTTGTAAGCAAATAAAAGCGTGATGATCATCATTATTAGAGCATTGTCCCATGCCAGGAAAGGATGATGGAGATTATGATTCCCTCACAAGTTGGGATGAGACTCCGGACTTAAATAAATAAAAAGAGGCCAAAGAGCCTAATAAAAAAAGGAGTCCAAAGAGCCCAAAAAGAAAAAAAGAAAAAGAAAGAAATGAGAGAAAAAAGAGAGAAGGGAAAATGTTACTATCCTTTTTCCACACTTGTGTTTCAAATAGCACCATGTTCTTCATATAGAGAGTCTCCTATTTTGTCACTCTCATATATTACTAGTGGGAATTTTTCATTATAAAACTTGGCTTGTATATTCCAATGATGGGCTTTCGCAAAATGCCCTAGGTCTTCATGAGCAAGCGAGTTGGATGCACACCCACTTAGTTTTCTTTGGAGCTTTCATGCACTTATAGCTCTATCCGTTGCATGGCAATCCCTACTCACTCACATTGATATCAATTGATAGGCATATCCATAGCCTATTAATTTGCCTAGTTGATGTGAAAATTTCTTTCTCCTTTTTGTCTACTACCACCTTCTATTCCACCTATAGTGCTATATCCATGGCTCACGCTCATGTATTGCGTGAAGGTTGAAAAAACTTAAGAACATTAAAAGTATGAAACAATTGCTTGACCAATATCGGGGTAGTACATGATTTATACTTTGTGTGATGGAGATAGAGCATGAAAAGATTATATGATTTTGTAGGGATAACTATCTTTAGCCATGATATTTTGAAAAGACATGATTGCTTCATTGGTATGCTTGAAGTATTGTTGTTTTTATGTCAATATTAAACTTTTGTTTTGAATCTTATGGATCTGAATATTCATGCCAAAGAAGGAAAGATTACATTGATAAACATGTTAGGTAGCATTCACACTTCATAAATTATTTCTTTTATCATTTACCTACTTGAGGACGAGCAGGAATTAAGCTTGGGGATGTTGATACGACTCCAGCGTATCTATAATTTATGAAGTATTCATGTAATGTTTACAACAAATTGATATGGTTTTGGTATGATTTGATTAGAATTAACCCGGACTAACGCTGTTTTCAACAGAACTACCGTGGTGTCGTTTTTTGTGCAGAAATAAAAGTTCTCGGAATGGGTTGAAAATTTACGAAGATTTTTTTGTGGACCAAAAAAGACCCCCGAAGTACCAGAGCTGGGCCTGGAAGTGGTCAGGGAGGACACAAGCTGGCTAGGCGTGCCATACCCCGGCCCCAGGGAGCGCGCTCCGAGCTTGTGGGCCCCTCAGGCACCCCCTTGACGTGAGACCGGCGCAAAAAATTCCTATAAATACTAAAAAAAACCCGAAAAGAACCCTGGATGACAAGTTCCGCCGCCGCAAGCCTCTGTAGCCATGAAAAACCAATCGAAACCTGTTCCTGCAGCCTACCGGAGGGGGAAATCATCACCGGAGGCCATCTTCATCATCTCGGCGGTCTCTATGATGAGGAGGGAGTAGTTCACCCTTGGGGCTGAGGGTATGTACCATCAGCTATGTTTTTGATCCCTCTCTCTCGTGTTCTTGATTTGGCATGATCTTGATGTATCACGAGCTTTGTTATTATAGTTGGATCATATGGTGTTTTCCCCTCTCTATATTGTTGTGATGAATGGAGTCTGGCTCTTTGAGATTTCGTTATGTTGGATTGAATATTGAATTTGAGAAACACTTGATGTATGTCTTGCACATGGATACCCGTGGTAACAATGGGGTATTATATTGATTCACTTGATGTATGTTTTGGCACTCGACTCGCGGATTCCCGAGGTGGCATTGGGGTAATCTATACATAGGGGTTGATGCACGTTTTCATCCTACGTTCTCCAATAGAAACTTTGGAGTGATTCTTTGCTGCACGTTGAGGTATTTTTATGTGATCCAATTATGCTATCATTGTTGAGAGATTTTGCACTAGTGAAAGTATAAACCTTAGGCCTTGTTTTCAAGCATTGCAATACCGTTTTTGCTCACTTTTGTTACTAGTTACCTTGCTATTTTTATATTTTCAGATTACAAAAACATATATCTACTATCCATACTACACTTGTATCACCATCTCTTCACCGAACTAGTGCACCTATACAATTTATCATTGTATTGGGTGTGTTGGGGACACAAGATACTCTTTGTTATTCGGTTGCATGATTGTTTGAGAGGGACCATCTTCATCCTATGCCTCTTCACGGTCTGATAAACCTTAGGTCATCTAATTGAGGGAAATTTGCTACTGTCCTACAAAATTCTACACTTGGAGGCCCAACACGAGTCGACAAGAAGAAGGTTGCATATTAGACATCAATAGCCGTCGCCACTTGTCCCGTGCTAGCATTGCATTTGAATTTTGGTATTTTATTTTCCTGTAACCGTTTTTGGTTTTAGATTTTTTTTGCCTTTTCAATTTTTGTCTGATTTTCTCTAGGTTCTGAAGGAATTTTTGAAGGAAGTTGTGCTTTTCTGTGTGCTTCGCGAAAAAGGGAAAAGCACAACCCATACTTCCTGAAAACGAAAAAAGCACATATTTATTTTCCCCGAAAAGCACAGTCGTGCTTCCCTGGAAAAGAAAAAAGTACACCCTATGCTTCGACGAGAAGTACAATTGTGCTATCGGAAAAAGAAAAGGTATAACACGAGAAGCACAACTGTGCTTTCACACAAATAGAAAAACACAATTTGTCTCCCCGAAAAGTGGAAAACACAGCTATGCTTCGAAAAAGAAATGAAAAAAATAGTGCTTTCAGGTTCTATTTTTTTTGGTTACGATTGTTTTGTTTTCCTTTTTTGTTTTTCATTTTTAACCTTTTTTAACCTTTTTTGTTTTTTTATTTCTATATTTCTGTTTTTCGTCAAAAAATGTTCGTCAAAATATATTAACTTGGGATCTTGTTTCCAACATCATGAAGCGAAAATAACAGTGCATAAAGTCCGTGGACGCGCGGTTCATGAAATAAAAGGTTTTGGAAAAAATGACAAAAAGGGAAAAATCACAGGTTGCGACAAGTGACACACATTCATTCTTTCACTTCTCAATAATAATAAAACCCATTAACGGTCACGGTATGGGCGAACGCTCAGTCCTGCCACGTCGGATTAAAGAGAGCGTGTGGGTTGGGCAGAACCGCAGCCTGCTTGTTTTGAGTGAGCCACGTATTGAGTGTTTTCTGGGAAAATAAGAAGAAAGAAAAAAAGAAAGAGGCAGCAGAAGCTTAATAGGCAAGGAGAAGGGCGCTCGGCAACTCAGATTCCTTTGCCTCCTCCTCAAGCCCACACGCAACCTCTTCTCTCTCCCCTGTGCTCTTCGTCGCCGCCGCTGCCGCCGCACTGCCTCACCCCATCTCCTTCCCTTTGCCGGCGCTCCACCCATCCGCTCTCCCCACCGTCCCCTCTCATCTCTCACATCGCCTCCTCCTCCTCTCGCTCCTCGCCTTCCACGCCGTCGCCGCCACTATCGCCGCTCCTCCTCTTCTTCCTTGCGCCCCCTTCCATCCCCTCCTGTGGCGGACGATCCTCTCGACGATGGATGTGGGAGAGGGAGAATCTGGGAAGGTGGGCGGGGCCGGGTTAACATAGGGTCGATTTAGAGGCCTCTCATGGCCGCGCCCACACCACCTGTGCTCCTCCCCTCCTGCGGCGCAGCTGATGCTTCTGGAGCTCCGTTCGGACAGGAATACGTCTGGCCTCCGGCCAATGGAAGGCCCTCATCGGCCTCGCGCCTCCGCCGGCCTCCAATCCCTCGCATCCAGCCCCTGATTCATGCACGCGGCAAAATGGCCGCTGCTGCCGGAGTGCCCTTCGTCAGCGAGGAGGCCCAGGGTGACACCGCCGTCGGCGCCGGCGCTCCCCAATGTAGCCACTCCGACGACGGCCAGGTGATCCATTCCGCTGCCCAGAGGCAGTGGCGGAGCCAGAAACTCAATATAGAGAGGGCCAAATTGTGTTATATGATGTTAGACGGGGCTAAATCATCTAAATATTGCTATTTCCGTTTGACAAATAGAGGATCAAGAGCACATGTAGGTGTATTTCTGAGAGCATAGGGGGGGCAAGGCCGCTGCCAACACCCCCTTCCTCCGCCACTGCCCAGAGGTGTTCTCTTTTGTGCTAGGTTTTTGTTTTCCCATTGATTTTCTGTCCAATTTTATCACAGGATTGTTACTGTCTGTCTCAACTCTCAAGTTCCTTTAAGTCACGTACATGCACATGCCCGCGTCTGATTTGTTATCGTGGTCACGTTCCTGCAGTAGCTACGTCCACGGTTGTGCAGGTTTAGCCCTCCTTTCTTTAATCCCCTTTTTTGTTTACCCTCATTTATCTTGTATTGTTCTTGAGAGAGGCTAGGCCCGCTGTCCTCTTTCCAGGTGAGGCGTTTGTTGCCTTGCTTAATTTTGTTTATTAGATATTGCATGCCTATGCTTCATCCTATTTTTGTAGTGGGATCTATTGTTTACATGTGTGCTGATTTCTGTGACTAAGGAGGAGTGATTGACAAAAAACTACCAGTTTAGGGGTTTGCGTCCCACAGAACTACCACTTTTTTAAAAGTGGCCGAAAACTACCAAAAAACGTAAAAATGTGACTAAAAACTACCAGGTTGACTGAATGGTGGTTTTGACCGTTTTAACCGCGATTCTGACGTGAGTGGCCCACATGCCAGGATGGCGGCCCGCCTAACGGCTAACGGTGCGCGCACGGGGCCATTAGAGCCGCTCGTCGGTCGCACCTGGTCGGGACCAGGTCATAACCTGGCCGACCGGGCCGCTCGTCCCCACCAGTTCTCTCACTCTCCCCCGAGCTCCTAGCCCTAGCCATCGGCAGCCATGGCGGTTGTGCACTACTAGGAAAAGTCCTACTAATGGCGCACCTAATTTGGCCATTAATGGCGCATTAGTGGTGCGTCATTAGTAGCACGCCATTAGTATATTTTACTAATGGCGCACCACTGGTGTGCCATTAGTATCTGGTATACTAATGGCGCACCTCAGATGCGCCATTAGTATATACAATAGTGCGCCATTAGTATGCCTCCCAGGGGGCCATGTATACCCAGGTGCTTTGGCATACTAATGGCGCACGACAACAGGATGCGCCATTAGTAACTTCGGCATACTAATGACGCACTGTTTAATGATGCGTCATTAGTATCCTTTGGCATACTAATGGCGCACTATGATGTGATGCGCCATTAGTATGAATATTAGGTTTTTTTCTGTTTTTGCACAGGTTACAAAATGTATAATTGGACAAAATATAGACAGCACACATCAACAACAGATTCATCGAATACAATAGAAGATTAGTCTCTGAATACAATTCATCATTTTAGTCTCCGAATACAATTCATCATATTAGTCTCCGAATTGAAAAGACCGAACAAAGATAGAACATTATATTACAAGTCTCGAGACCGCGAGTTTGTCTTCACATTACAAGTCGATATCGATCATCTAAACTACCATCACATAGAAGAGAGCTGCGGTCATCACGATGAGCATCATCACGATGAAACTCTTCTTCATCCGGTTCCTCCAACGCTCCCTCCCCTCTCCCGCTACATAGCGGGCGTATCTAGATTCGGCCTCGGCCCTAGTGGCGTACCCTTTGTAACTGTTACCGCTGAATCGGTGAACCTGTCTCCGACACTCCTCCCAGTCGTCGTAGACTCCGGGAACCTTACCCTTGTACACGACATACCACGGCATCGCTATGCAGTAGCCAAACGAAACGTTAGTACCAATTCACAGACAATACATAAGCAATATATAAGTATGCAACAGAACGATCGGAAGAGAAAAGCAAGACATTAATAGCATCGATTGCATCTAAGTTGGACGACTCTCGAAACCAAAGAGACATACTACAAGTTCATTAAAGTTTAATTACAACATGAGCCAATCGATGTTTCAGAACTAGACACAACATCACTGCTTTCGACTCGACTCAAGGGACCGGAGCGTGGATGAAGCCGCCGTCTATCGTGGGAGTCATGAAACAACGGGCGTTGTCAGCCTGCATTTGTAGGATTGTGTCAATGTCACTGTTGGACGGTTGATTTCTGAGGTAGAACTGCCCCGCGGTACGAAGGACATCTTGATGGATGATTTCCGCAAACTCCGACTGGATGCGAAAGAATTCTTGTCTGATGTCCGCATCCTGGATTGCCGACACGCTCGCGGCCCAATCTTTGAGTCTACTCGGTAGCAGAAGTTGATGATGGTCCCGTACGATCGCCCGCATGTGATGGATGGCGTAGTAGGCACCCTTCTGACCGCCAGGCGGCTGCTTGACGCAGAAGAACGTCGTATTGTGGGAGAACACGTGCTTGCCGTACTTACGAATAGGCCTGGTGAAGGTGCCTCCAGATTTGACGTAGCCGGGAGAACATCATCAAGAACCTTCTTGACATTTGTGTAGTCTACGTTCGACTGACGGTCCGGGTCGAAATACGTGGCCATGGAATATTTGGGGCTTAGGAGGATGAGCGTGCAATGTGTGTCACTGCAGAAAACATGGAATGTTAAAAGAAAAACGATCGAAATCTAAGAATTCATATGTTACGGGGCGGTTGAGGGGAGGACTTACTCGGGAAAGTAAGGCACGAGGAAGTTATCCTTATCTTGGTTTGCCAGAATGACGCCTTCGAGGTAAGAACTCGCGACTTGCCGGTCCCCAGCGCTGCCCAAGATCTTGGCACGCATGTAGAAGGGGTCGACTATCACGATGTCCGGGGTCTTGTCGCGAATGATCCGCATCTCCATACTCAGCGAAAATAGCCAAACGAATGTGTAGTGCAGCGGATGAAGGTTCAACATAGCGTGGATGTCATCAAACTACAGGACGATCGTACCCCCGATGGAGTTATCCACAAAGCCCTTGCCCTCTGGCACCTTGGCCGCGAAAACCGGGTATGCCACATCCTTCTCTCCGAGACGCCGCTTCTCCAAAGAAAGAACACTGTCATGCAGACTCCGCATAGCACCGGTTGCAGCATCGAGCATATTTCTCGGTAGCATCGGCCTACCCGCCACATGCACCCTCCTCGAGATATCCTCAGGTGAAGGTGGCCCGTCCTGAGCACGGATCGTACTCGGTGCCGGCTGGCCCGCACCCTTGTTAGTCTTTCTTTTGCGTGCCTTCTTCTTCTCCTGTAATGGGACCGAGTTCTGCTCACAGACCGCCTTCTTGAGTGTGTTGGGGCTGATCATATTTCGCACCTCGCCTATCTGAGGCTTGGTGAAGTCGGCAGCTGGAGGCGTCTCCTGAGAGCTGAACTGCAGACGACACCTGTTGCAACTTGGCTTCTCCGCGGTACTAGCTAGATCGCGCACGTCTTTTGTTGGGTTGGGTTCTTGAGAAGGAGGCCCCATGAAGTCGCCACCGTACCCATGATCGGCAAAGTACTGATCGACGTTGGCAAATGTATCGTCGTCGTCGTCGTTCTGATCCGGTGCCATATGCATGTTTGGATCCAGTGGCATAGGGATGTCCGGCACCGTTGCGGCGGTCTTGCCATGGGGCCGACTTGGTGCTGGCACGACTGGCGGTGTTGTCTTTGGGGTGGTGTCCCCCACCCCAAACGAATCTGGCTCTTCGGCCAAAGCAGGGGCCAGCTCAGGCGGGCGCTGAGGGTCATCACGTCATCATCGTCGGCCCCGACGGGTCGAATCGGAGGTAACAACTCATCGCAGCCTGGCAGCACCCGAACCAGTTGAACCCTAAACAAGTTGGGTGGCATCTGGGTACCGTGGAACAAGGGGTTGCCCGGTTGAACGATCTTGCCCTTGGCGACATCAACCAACTCGTTGTTCACGAAGTGCAGGAGAGTGCACGGAACGTCGGCGGCGCCCTGCGAAAACATGTAGGGCGTCAGGGATGCCCAGTCAAAGGCAAGGAGATGAAGTCCTCGGCCGAGAGAGGCTTAATTAGTTACTGTGATGATGGCGTCGAGCTCGGCTAATGTCGAGGCACCGCCAACGGCGGGCGTGCAGTTGACGGAGGGGCCGCTTGTTGGGTTTTGTAGTAATTTCAAAAAAATTCCTACGCACACGCAAGATCATGTGATGCATAGCAACGAGAGGGGAGAGTGTTGTCTACGTACCCAACGCAGACCGACTGCGGAACCGCTGACACGACGTAGAGGAAGTAGTCGTACGTCTTCACGATCCAACCGATGAAGTACCGAAACTACGGCACCTCCGAGTTCGAGCACACGTTCAGCTCGATGACGATCCCCGGACTCCGATCCAGCAAAGTGTCGGGGAAGAGTTCCGTCAGCACGACGGCGTGGTGACGATCTTGATGCACTACAGCAGCAGGGCTTCGCCTAAACTCCGCTACAGTATTATCGGAGAATATGGTGGCTGGGGGCACCGCACACGGCTAAGGAATAGATCACGTGGATCAACTTGTGTGTTCTAGGGTGCCTCTACCTCAGTATATAAAGGACCAAAGGGGGGAGGCTGGCCGGCCATAGGAGGCACGCCAGGAGAGTCCTACTCCCTTTGGGAGTAGGATTCCCCCCCCCCCCAATCCTAGTTGGAATAGGATTCGCGGAGGGGGGAAAAGAGAGAGGGGGGCCGGCCACCTCTCCTAGTCCTAATAGGACTAGGGAAGGGGGGAGGCGCGCAGCCCATGTAGGGCAGCCCCTTCTCTTTTCCACTAAGGCCCACTATGGCCCATATAGCTCCCGGGGGGTTCCGGTAACCCTCCCGGTACTCCGGTAAAATCCCGATTTCACCCGGAACACTTCCGATATCCAAACATAGGCTTCCAATATATCAATCTTTACTTCTCGACCATTTCGAGACTCCTCGTCATGTCCGTGATCACATCCGGGACTCCGAACAACCTTCGGTACATCAAAATGCATAAACTCATAATATAACTGTCATCGTAACCTTAAGCGTGCGGACCCTACGGGTTCGAGAACAATGTAGACATGGCCGAGACATGTCTCCGGTCAATAACCAATAGCGGTACCTGGATGCCCATATTGGCTCCTACATATTCTACGAAGATCTTTATCGGTCAGACCGCATAACAACATACGTTGTTCCCTTTGTCATCGGTATGTTACTTGCCCGAGATTCGATCGTCGGTATCCAATACCTAGTTCAATCTCGTTACCGGCAAGTCTCTTTACTCGTTCCGTAATACATCATCTCACAACTAACATATTAGTTGTAATGCTTGCAAGGCTTATGTGATGTGCATTACCGAGAGGGCCCAGAGATACCTCTCCGACAATCGGAGTGACAAATCCTAATCTCGAAATACGCCAACCCAACATGTACCTTTGGAGACACCTGTAGAGCTCCTTTATAATCACCAGTTACGTTGTGACGTTTGGTAGCACCAAAGTTGTTCCTCCGGAAAACGGGAGTTGCATAAATCTCATAGTCATAGGAACATGTATAAGTCATGAAGAAAGCAATAGCAACATACTAAACGATCGGGTGCTAAGCTAATGGAATGGGTCATGTCAATCACATCATTCTACTAATGATGTGATCCCGTTAATCAAATGACAACACATGTCTATGGTTAGGAAACATAACCATCTTCGATTAACGAGCTAGTCAAGTAGAGGCATACTAGTGACGTTTAGTTTGTCTATGTATTCACACAAGTATTATGTTTCCGGTTAATACAATTCTAGCATGAATAATAAACATTTATCATGATATAAGGAAATAAATAATAACTTTATTATTGCCTCTAGGGCATATTTCCTTCACCGCTTGCTGCAGAGGTGCCGGCCGGCGTACACCCGGGTGCATTAAGCTCCCGTGCCGGCGTCGGAGACACCAATGCCGCCTCCGCCGGAGACACCAATGGCCCCGCCATCGCGTTCTGCGAGTTGCTGACCGTGAAGCTAGGAATCGGGGGTGGTCCCTGTTGGCCACCCGCAATGCACGCACTAATCCCCTGGATCAAGGTAGGCACAATGGCGGTGATCGTCGCTCCGAGTTGTTGTTGCACTTGCTCTTGGACAATCTCCGGAATCTGCGCCACCTGTGCCCTGAGTTCTTGAACCTCGCGCTGCCTGGCTTTCCGAGCTGGTCTTTTTCTCCTTTCGCCCACCTAGTGTTATAGTATGAATGACCATTTTGTCGACAAGCCTTTGCCGGCCACACGACCAGCTGACGTCGGCTTACTGAGCTTATCCTTGTTCTTCATTACATTCAACGCCCTATTTAGAGTGGTGTCGCAAGGGTTGCTCTTAGTCGACTCGCGCTACTGCTTTCAGTCGCCTGCGGAAGGAATGTGAACCATTTAGAAATTTGGCTTCATTAATTAGAATGCAACCATATGGAGCTAATTACGCGGGGGTGTATTCCTTACCAGAACAAGCTCAAGCGCCCTGGTCTTCGGATCCGTGGTAAGCTCCTTTGTTTTTGGGTCCTTCTTGTACCGGGCCCTGACAAAGTTCCTGGTCTGCTTGTCACCGTATTTATCGAAGAGGGGCGATAGGCCTTGCTCGGCACAGGTCCGCCTCCTCCTTGTCCATATAGGCTCCGCCACTCTGTAACCAGCCGGGACCGAGTGTGTGTTCCCCTAAGTTCAGCTCCCGCATTTCTTTCCCCCACTTACTTGATTCGGAGTTTGCGGTGCTCGAGCAATTGATCTTGAAGTCGTTGTAGTCATCTTCGGTGATCGAAGGATTTTTCTCCTTGATCTTCTCATAACTCTCACCTTTCTCGATCATTCTCTTCACATTGCTTTTCCAAGTAGACAGGGCCTTGCTCATCTTCGTGAGGGCAGCATTGTTCACTTTATTCCCTTTGAGGCTTGTGTTTTCAAATTCAGCGGGGAACTTGTATCGTTCGTGCAGCTTCGTGAAGAGGAGGTTGCGCAAATTCCCTCGGTCAGGATGCCTCAGGTTCTCGGTGTTGATCGAGACGGTGCTCCGGAGAATGCACCCGAGCTGAAGCGAGTACCCCTTGACTATTCGTTCGGGCACCGTTGGATTCCAGTTGGACTCCACTTCAGTAACTTCCTCCTTGAGGGTGCGGAGCATGGTCGGGCGCCGGTCCTTCCGTTGCCTCTTCGGTTGGCTGCCATCTGTGCGTGCGCCGCCATCATCAGTGGTGGCATCCTCGGTGGCACCATCAGTGGTGGCATCAGTGGGGTCATCCTCGGCGGTACCATCAGTGGTCTCAGGATCGGTGGGGAAGGCGGTGTCCTCATACAAGTGAGGTTATTCCTCCATCTCCTGGGACAGCTCCCAGAATTTCTTGCCGCCCGAACCCCCGGCCTCATCGTTGTTGGCCATGTTTCTCTATAAATAGGAACAAAGTTTGGTCAAAAAGTTGGTTATTGTCAAGGAACAAGATCATGGTCTCATCATTTAGGGTTTGTCGACACCGAGGCATCCTAAAAGCTAAGCTTTTATCATTGAGGGTTTTTCAACGCCGAGGCACCCTAAAAGCCTAAGCTTTCATCATTTCGGTTTTTATCGACACCGAGGCACCCTAAAAGCCATGCATTAGTCACAAGTACACCGGGGCACTTGATCCTACTTAATTAACTACTAAGATACCCCGGCCCATGCATTAGTCACAAGTACCCCATATGTCCTATTTTTAGCAAAGTCATGCTAAAATTCACGGAAAATTTCAGCATGACCTTTGCTGAAAATAGGACATATGTGTTGGGTTTAGTAGTAATTTCAAAAAATCCTACGCACACACAAGATCATGTGATGCATAGCAACGAGAGGGGAGAGTGTTGTCTACGTACCCAACGCAGACCGACTGAGGAAGCGCTGACACGACGTAGAGGAAGTAGTCATACGTCTTCAGGATCCAACCGATCAAGTACCGAAACTACGGCACCTCCGAGTTCGAGCACACATTCAGCTCGATGACGATCCCCGGACTCCGATCCAGCAAAGTGTCGGGGAAGAGTTCCGTCAGCACGACGGCGTGGTGACGATCTTGATGTACTACAGCAGCAGGGCTTCGCCTAAACTCCGCTACAGTATTATCGAGGAATATGGTGGCTGGGGGCACCGCACACGGCTAAGGAATAGATCACGTGGATCAACTTGTGTGTTCTAGGGTGCCTCTACCTCAGTATATAAAGGACCAAAGGGGGGAGGCTGGCCGGCCACAAGGGGCGCGCCAGGAGAGTCCTACTCCCTCCGGGAGTAGGATTCCCCCCCCCATCCTAGTTGGAATAGGATTCGCGGAGGGGGAAAAGAGAGGAGGGGCGGCCACCTCTCCTAGTCCTAATAGGACTAGGGGAAGGGGGAGGCGCGCAGCCCATCTAGGGCAGCCCCTTCTCTTTTCCACTAGGCCCACTATGGCCCATATAGCTCCCGGGGGGTTCCGGTAACCCTCCCGGTACTCCGGTAAAATCCCGATTTCACCCGGAACACTTTCGATATCCAAACATAGGCTTCCAATATATCAATCTTTACTCTCGACCATTTCGAGACTCCTCGTCATGTCTGTGATCACATCCGGGACTCTGAACAACCTTCGGTACATCAAAATGCATAAACTCATAATGTAACTGTCATCGTAACCTTAAGCGTGCGGACCCTACGGGTTCGAGAACAATGTAGACATGACCGAGACACGTCTCCGGTCAATAACCAATAGCGGGACCTGGATGCCCATATTGGCTCCTACATATTCTACGAAGATCTTTATCGGTCAGACCGCATAACAACATACGTTGTTCCCTTTGTCATCGGTATGTTACTTGCCTGAGATTCGATCGTCGGTATCTCAATACCTAGTTCAATCTCGTTACCGGCAAGTCTTTTTACTCGTTCCGTAATACATCATCTCACAACTAACATATTAGTTGTAATGCTTGCAAGGCTTATGTGATGTGCATTACCGAGAGGGCCCAGAGATACCTCTCCGACAATCGGAGTGACAAATCCTAATCTCGAAATACGCCAACCCAACATCACCTTTGGAGACACCTGTAATGCTCCTTTATAATCACCCAGTTACGTTGTGACGTTTGGTAGCACCCAAAGTGTTCCTCCGGCAAACGGGAGTTGCATAATCTCATAGTCATAGGAACATGTATAAGTCATGAAGAAAGCAATAGCAACATACTAAATGATCGGGTGCTAAGCTAATGGAATGGGTCATGTCAATCAGATCATTCAACTAATGATGTGATCCCATTAATCAAATAACAACTACTTTGTCTATGGTTAGGAAACATAACCATCTTTGATTAATGAGCTAGTCAAGTAGAGGCATACTAGTGACACTCTGTTTGTCTATGTATTCACACATGTATTATGTTTCCGGGTTAATACAATTCTAGCATGAATAATAAACATTTATCATGATTATAAGGAAATAAATAATAACTTTATTATTGCCTCTAGGGCATATTTCCTTCACCGCTTGCTGCAGAGGTGCCGGCCGACGTACACCCGGGTGCATTAAGCTCCCGTGCCGGCATCGGAGACACCAATGCCGCCTCCGCCGGAGACACCAATGGCCCCGCCATCGCGTTCTGCGAGTTGCTGGCCGTGAAGCTAGGAATCGGGGGCGGCCCCTGTTGGTCGCCCGCAATCCACGCACTAATCCCCTAGATCAAGGTAGGCACAATGGCGGTGATCGTCGCTCCGAGTTGTTGTTGCACTTGCTCTTGGACAATCTCCGGAATCTGCGCCACCTGTGCCCTGAGTTCTTGAACCTCGCGCGCCTGGCTTTCCGAGCTGGTCTTTTTCTCCTTTCGCCCACTAGTGTTATAGTATGATGACCATTTTGTCGACAAGCCTTTGCCGGCCACACGACCAGCTGACGTCGGCTTACTGAGCTTATCCTTGTTCTTCATTACATTCAACGCCCTATTTAGAGTGGTGTCGCAAGGGTTGCTCTTAGTCGACCTCGCGCTACTGCTTTCAGTCGCCTGCGGAAGGAATGTGAACCATTTAGAAATTTGGCTTCATTAATTAGAATGCAACCATATGGAGCTAATTACGCGGGGGTGTATTCCTTACCAGAACAAGCTCAAGCGCCCTGGTCTTCGGATCCGTGGTAAGCTCCTTTGTTTTTGGGTCCTTCTTGTACCGGGCCCTGACAAAGTTCCTGGTCTGCTTGTCACCGTATTTATCGAAGAGGGGCGGTAGGCCTTGCTCGGCACAGTCCGCCTCCTCCTTGTCCCATATAGGCTCCGCCACTCTGTAACCGCCGGGACCGAGTGTGTGTTCCCCTAAGTTCAGCTCCCGCATTTCTTTCCCCCACTTACTTGATTCGGAGTTTGCGGTGCTCGAGCAATTGATCTTGAAGTCGTTGTAGTCATCTTCGGTGATCGATCCTCGGGCGTCCTTTAGGTAGGGTGGTCCTGCTTCTTCTTGTGGTGTATGCTGCTACTTCATCATCGTCGTCATGTTCGATCCTCGGGTCGCCATACTTGTCGAAGTCTTGCTCATTGGCTACTCCATCCATTCCGATGATCTTCCTTTTGCCTCTCCTCACGACAACACGACTGGGCTTTGACGGGTCGGTAATGAAGAAGCATTGGTCCACTTGGGAAGCCAGTACCGATGGCTCATTTTTCGCGGTGACGTTTGCGCCCGTGGTCTTGGATTTGGCTTCGGGTATAACCATGGTGGTGAAATACCGGTCTTCTTTTAGGACGCTCTTGGCCCATCTGACACGGAACATCGGGACCTTCTCTCCAGCGTAGCTCAGCTCCCAGATCTCCTCGATCCTTCCGTAGTATCTGTCCTTGTCGTTACCGGTGTAGGATTCCATCGTTACCCCGGAGTTCTGATAACCATCGCTCTTCATGTCCTTGGCCTCGGTGTAGAATGTGTAGCCATTGATATCGTACGCCTCATAGGTCATCAGGTTGTGCTCGGCGCCCTGTGACAAGGCGAATATGAGTTGTTCTTCCGCGGAAGAATCCTCATGTAAAGGGTACAACAGAAGCTTCTGCTTGAACCAACGCGTGAAACATGAGTTGTGCTCTTGGAGTATATCTCCATCCGTCCTCTGTTGGCCTCGGTCATTGTACGTCTTCTTAATAAAGGTTTTGTGCTCTACCACCCAAGGATCGACCACGTCTATGTGTTGTAGTGCGACTAGGTTTGCTCTTTCAAAGTCGGCGAGTCGACCCTCGAAGTCGACATGCATTTCGCGGCGACCCTCACGGTGACCCCATCCAGCGAGCCTGCCGAGGTGCCTGTTGACGGGCAGACCAACGGGGTTCTTGATGCCTAGATAATTTGTGCAGTAGGAGATGCACTCTTCGGTCAGAAAGCCCCTGGCTATGCTTCCCTCTGGACGTGACATGTTGCGAACGTATCCTTTGATGACACCATTCATCCTTTCGAACGGCATCATGCTGTGCAGGAACGTCGGCCCGAGTTGGATGATATCGTCCACGATATGGACCAGCAGATGCACCATAACGTCGAAGAATGCGGGCGGGAAGTACATCTCAAGCTTGCATAGTATCACCACGATCTCTTCCTGTAGCCTTCTGAGTTGCCTCACGCCAACAGACTTCCGAGAGATGACGTCGAAAAAGTTGCATAGGCCAAATAGGGTTTCACGGACGTGCGCGTCCATGATCCCACGGATTGCAACTGGAAGTATCTGCGTCATCAGCACGTGACAGTCGTGAGACTTCATCCCGCTGAACTTCTGCTTCGCTGGGTCTAGGTATCTGCTTATCTTCCCCGCGTAACCGTAAGGAAGTTTTACTCCTACGAGGCAGGTGAAAAACTGCTCAATCTCCTCCTGACTTAGAGTGAAGCACGCGGGAGGGTAGTCATTTCCGGTCTTCTTGGCCTTTCTGCCTTTGCGACGACTTTCCGTGTCCTGCTTCGCCTCATCATCATCATCATATATGGCGTGAAGCTCATGCCTGATGCCCATTGATTTCAAGTCTGCCCTTGCTTTCGGCCCATCTTTGGTCCTCTCTGGCATGTTGAGCAGGGTACCAAGCAGACTCTCGCACACGTTCTTCGTGATATGCATGACATGAAGGCTATGAGGCACACGGTGGATCTTCCAGTACGGCAAGTCCCAGAAAACAGACCTCGTTTTCCATACCTTCAGCAGCGGCTCTGGCGCCTTTCGCTTCTTTCCCGGCTCTGGCGCCTTTTGCTTCTTTCCCGGCAGTGGGCAGTCTTTCCAATTTTTCAACAGCTCGTCTATTTCCTCGCCGCTCCTCGTACGCGGGCGTCCTCGGGGTTCGGTTTCACCATCGAATAGATCCTTGCGTTTTCTCCACGGGTCATCGTCGCGAAGCCACCTTCGATGTCCCATGAACACGGTTTTCGAAGACCCGGGATCTCTATCTAGCTGGCGATACGTTGTGTCATCCATGCACCTGACGCATCCAGAAAATCCGTGGACCACCTGCCCCGCGACATATCCGTAACCGAGATAGTCATGCACCGTCGTGAGCAGCGCGGCTCTCATAGGGAAATATTCTTTCTCTGCGGCGTCCCACGTATTGGCTGGCATTTTCCACAGCGTGTCAAGCTCCACTTTCAGCAGCCCCAGATACAGATTGATGCCGTTCCCTGGTTGTTTTGGTCCTTCAATTAGCATACTCATGTGAATGTACTTCCTCTTCATGCACAACCAGGGGGGAGGTTGTACATCCACACAAACACAGGCCAGGTGCTATGTGTGCTTCTCTGGCTGCCAAACGGATTGACTCCATCGGTGCTCGCGCCCAGCACGATGTTCCTTGGATCATTCCCAAATTCTAGGTCTTCGAAGTTCAACGCTTGCCACTGGCTCGCATCCTTAGGGTGACTCAGCATCTTGTCTTTTTTATCTATCTCCGGATCATTTGCGTCATCTTCTCGCTTCTTCTCCTCCCTATCCGCGTGCCAACGCAGGAGCTTTGCTACCTTAGGGTCCGCGAAATACCGCTGCAGATGAGGAGTGATCGGAAAGTACCACACCACTTTTCGAGGAGCTTTCTTCCTCTTCTTGTATCGAGTGACGCCGCACACCGGACATATGGTAGACTCCGCGTGCTCGTCCCGATAAATGATGCAATTGTTCATGCACACATGGTATTTCACGTGCGGTAAATCCAGAGGACACATGATTTTCTTCGCCTCCTCCAAACTGGTCGGGCACTTGTTCCCCTTGGGAAGACGTTCGTGCCAGAATGACATGTTCTCGTCGAAGCATGCGTCGGTCATTTTGTGTTTTACCTTCATCTCCAGAGCCATGAGCGTTACTTTCAGGCGGGTATCCTCAGGCCTGCATCCTTCATACAATGGAGTAACCGCGTCTAACTCAAGTTGATCCATCTTGGCTTTCTCTCGGGCGGCAGCTCTTGCGTTATCCGTCTGCTTGAGAAGCAGCTCTTGAATATGAGGGTCCTGCACCCAGCCCATCGATGGTCCAGCGTCGTCTGCTCCGCCGGCATCATCATCTTCATGATCATGCCCATCGTCTGCTCCGGCATCTTCCTCATCATCATGTCCTGCATCTTCTACATGATGACTGTGTACAGCATCACCGTCGTGATCATCTCCTGGGGATTCTTCGTCTTCTCGCCCGCCCGAGCCGCGGTGCTTGTGTTGCTGCCCTTCCTCATTTCTTGCCCGACCCCCATGGACGACTTCGTAGTCATCTTCATCACCTTGCCACCGATAGCCATCCATGAAACCACGCAAGAGCAAGTGATCCCGCACCTGCCCGGATTCCGGGTCCGCAATAAGGCTCTTCAGCTTGCATCTTCAAGACGGACATCTTATCTCCGTCTCGTTCTTTTGAAGCATCTCGGCCTTCGCAGACCTCAAAAACCTATTCACGATGCCTTCGGTCATCATGCGGACCATGGTCGCCTGCGGGGTAGAGCAAAACGATATTTTAGAACCAAGAAAAAATTTGGCATGACTTTCCCTAAAAATAGGACCAAAAAGAATGCTTAATGCCAAAATTCTTGCCGAAACAGAAATGAATCAACATTCCGGCAAAATATTGGCAACTATCGCATTTCAAATACCGGTACACCTCCAAACACAAACACATATGCAACACCACAAACATATGCAACACCACGAACATACATAGATCTAGCTAGGCCATAAAAAGTGCATGTGCACATTGTTGTAGGGAGAACAACATAAATATAGCTTCCCCCCTTACTTACCTATCAAAACAAGGTAATTTAACCACTTAAATTGAATGAATCTATGGTGGAAATGAGGTGAAAAAGAGGAGGCACCCGAGACAAGGAGGAGGTGGAGAGAATGAAGTGGGGAGAAAGTGAGTGTGGGTAGGAGAGGCTGTCCAAAATATCTTGTTGCTGCCCACTTACTAATGGCACACCAACTCTAAATGCGCCATTAGTAATCCAGGTTACTAATGGCGCACCTTCTGGTGGTGCGCCATTAGTAGTTTTGCAAAAAAGGGAATAAAAAATATACTAATGGCGCACTGTCCCACAGTGCGCCATTACTAGTTTAAACTAGTAATGGCGCACGGTGGAACAGTGCGCCATTAGTAGTTTTGCAAAAAAGGGAATAAAAAATATAATAAAAAAACAACATTAGTGGCGCACTTTCCGGCAGGTGCGCCATTACTAGTTACAACTAGTAATGGCGCACTGTGTCTGGATGCGCCATTAGTATGTTTGGACAGGCGCACTAATTAAAAAAATTGATACTAATGGCGCACCCTGGGCCAGGTGCGCCATTAGTAGTTTCAACTCTAATGGCGTATCAGGAGGCTAATGGCGCACCGCTTGTCTGGTGCGCCATTAGTGTCAATCCCATCTATAGCCCTTTTTCTAGTAGTGGTGGATGCAAACTCCGGTGGCGATTCAGGCATACCTCCTGGCGGCAGCGCGGCGCAGCAGCCTTCTCAGTCCGAATCTAATCCTTCCGCTGGCGGCGCGCAGCAGAGGTTGGATTGGTCGGTGCCGGCGCGACCACCGTCGACGACAAGAAGCAGAGCTCAAGGTCGGCGGAAGCTTCCTCGTTCTGCTGGCGGCGGCAGGTACGGCCTAGTTTTTTGCATGGTTGTGAGATTCAGAGATTCAGAGAATCGGTAATTTAGGCTAGTGTTTTGCATGGTTAGATTTAGTTATGGTCATCTTGGAAATTGTTAGTATTGTGCATACTTTGTTGTGTAAGAAACTGAAAAAAGCAGTTTGACAGAAACTCAATATTGTGCCTACTTAGGTTCAGTAATCATGTATTCAGTTAATAAAGGTATTTCATTTTATAATTTTCAGAATTGATGACCCAAAGTGGTCAATTTGGTTCCATTTCAATGCCAGAGAATCTGTGGTTTGAAATTTATACCAGTCAGACATATCATATTTGACAATGCTTTCTCTTATTGGGAGTGAGGGCTTTGTGGCTGATGATTATATGTACTATGTATTTGATGAGGAGAAAGGATTAGAAGGTTTAGATAAAATATGCTATGAAGATGATGTGCAGCAGATGTTGGCACACTCTCATAATGAAAAGTTTCTGAACATAAGAGTAGTGGGAGCTCTTGAGGAATGTAATGCAGATGAGAATAGAGAAGTTATTTTGCTGAACATTGCATTAACACTCAACAAAGTTGCACTAAGGTGGTGGATATAAGCATGGACAGAAAGGAAGAGCTGAAGAAAAGCATGGTGCAGAGAGAGGCTAACCTTAACCATTTTGAAGGTGATACTGATGTGTATGAATTTGTTTCTGATGATGAAGTTGCAAATTCAGGTTCAGATGGGAACAATGTGGATTTTCAGTCAGAGTATTCGTCTGAAGATGAAGCTGCAAAACAAGATACATCAGTGATACAGAAACTGAAGGTAGTGAGAAAACCTGGTCCAACTAGTAGATCCCACCATGAGATTGAGAAAATGGAGAAAGCAGATTGGTTCCCTGAAGTAGATGAAAAATGTTTCCCTGGTGACTATGGCATCAGTGATGAAGAAGATGAGCCTAAAGGATCCTATAAACTACCAAGTGGTAGGAAGAGAAGGAATAAGAAGTTGAAAGACAGGATATGGTATGATCACAAACTTCAAGGACCAGTAGAACAGTTTTGTAAGGGCTTGTGCTTCATCACTGTGTATGAGTTCAGAGATGCACTTAGGGATTTTCACATTAGGACTTTGAGAAATTTTCAATACCACAGAAATGCCCCAGATAGGATTATTGTTTAGTGCTCAGAGAGAGCCACCCATGGATGTGATTTTTATATATGTGCCTCTAAGTTAGCTCATGAAAAAACATTCTGCATCAAGAAGTGTGATATGTTGCACACTTGTGGAGCATGTGCAGAGTCCACAAAGGTTACTGCTAAGTGGATGTCAAGGTCAGTGGAGGCAGCATTGAGAAAAGACATTAGATCTCCTGTGCATGCATTAATTAAGAAGACCAAGAGTAAGTTTTCAGTGGATGTATCAAGAAGTGTGGCATATAGGGCAAGGAGGAAGGCTGTTGATGTAGTTCAAGGTGACCACAAGCAGCAGTACTTGAGGCTCAGGGATTATCTTCAAGCAGTTCTTGACACAAACCCAGGTAGTAGGTGTATAGTAACAACATTTGAAGATCCACAGAATCCAGCACCTACTCCTAGATTCAAGTATATGTTCTATTGTTTAGCAGCTTCAAAGGAAGGTTTCCTTAATGGTTGCAGACCATTTATAGGTCTTGATGGATGCTTCATCAAGTTAACCACTGGACAACAAATTCTTGCAGCCACAGGAAGGGATGGAAACAACAATATTTATCCTATAGCTTTTGGTGTGGTTGACAAGGAAGATGGTGAAAGTTGGAATTGGTTTTTAACTCAATTGAGATGTTGCATTGGCAGTGGCAACAAATTTGGAACATACACTATCATGTCTGATAGGCAAAAGGTTGGGAAGAATTTCATTGAGCAATTTATGTTATTACTTTTTTCAATTGTATTAATAATTTGTGAATGTGCAGGGCTTGCTTAAGGCAATAAATGAGGTATTCCTTGATTCACCTCAAAGGTATTGCCTTAGGCACATATATGCAAATTTTCAATCTGCTGGATTTAGAGGCCAGGAACTAAAGAAGTGTATTGACAAGGCTAGCTACTCCTACACTAAACATGGGCATGAACTAGGCATGGCAGAGCTGAAAGCACAGTCTGAGGATGCTTGGAAATGGCACAAAAAATTGAGGTCTCTACTTGGGCTAGGTTTGCTATGGATCATACTTGCAAAACAGATTTAGTTGTGAACAATCTAAGTGAAGTCTTCAACAAGATGATACTGGATGTTAGGGCCAAACCAATAAGGACAATGTTTGAAGGGATTAGGACCAAGCAAATGATCAAGAGGCAACAAATTAGGG
Source organism: Triticum urartu (assembly GCF_003073215.2). NCBI lineage: Eukaryota > Viridiplantae > Streptophyta > Magnoliopsida > Poales > Poaceae > Triticum > Triticum urartu. The sequence goes on from NC_053022.1 coordinate 28,604,514, forward strand.
AGAAGTTACAGATTAGCAGGTGGACAATCACACCAACCTACTCAGAGATTTTAGAAGAGAACAAGTAGTATGCCAAGTATTGTCAGGCTGACAGAGCAGGTCCAACAATTTGGCAAGTTACTAGCAAAGAAAAACAATATTGTGTGGACATGGAAGGGTATACATGTGACTGCAAGAGATGGAACATGACTGGTGTACCTTGCAGTCATGGCATATCTGTACTAACAAAGCAAAAGCTGCATCCTGAGGACTATGTCAATGACTTTTTCAAGAAGCCACTTTATTTGGAGACGTACAAAGAAATCATATACCCTGTTCCTGGTCCAGATTTCTGGCCTCACACAAACACTCCAGACATTGAACCTCCTGTGTTCAAAGAAAAGGCAGGCAGAAAACAGACTGCAAGGAGGAAAGGAGAGTTTGAAGTTCCTGTCCCAAGAGACACCAGTAGGATGGGAACAATTACCTGTGGAAATTGTGGGTTGGAAGGACACAAGTATACAAGTTGCAATAAGACTCTTATGCCTAAACTGCAAATGAGGAAAAACAAACAGCGGGTAATTATCAAGCATCAGAGCAATGTTTCCTTTTACATAGTCTAATCTAAGTTAAGTTGGACCTTTAATGTAGGAAAACAGGGCAGTCTATGCACCTGCTCCATCTGCTCCAATACAAACTCCAAGAGCACCAGCCCCTAGTGCAAGAGCACCAGCTGCTGCTGCATCAGCACCAGCTGCTGCTGCAAAAAGGGGTAGGCCTACAGGTGGAGGGAGAGGCAAGGAATTCAGTGCACCAAGATCTGTTGCTGCAACTTCAGAGGTTTTGGTTGGTAACAAAAGGAAGAGGTTTGCAAGTAGCAGATTGGGGGGTTATTTCTATGCCAGTGGTAACTGACACTATAAAAAGGTAGAACTTCTCTCTTTGAACCTGTTTGAATTAGTTTAGAACCTGTTTCTCTTTATTTTGAACCTGTCTGTACTTTTCGGCATGAGTATGTCTGAATTTGGGTGAACCTGACCGAACCTCACTGTACTTGTATCAAATTTGTGGTGTGCCGTGGGCCTGATGGTGGGCTTCCGTGTTGGACCTAACTAACCCACCAAGCCTGCCACACTGTGTACATAAGAGAGGCCACCAGAAACCACTGGATCCCTGCGCCTCATTCCCCTTGACCAAAACCTAGCCGCCACTGATGGATCCACAGTTAGGAGAGGTAGTTGATGAACAAGACGAGGTTGCTAGGGCTGAAAGGAGGGCCAACCGTCGAGCACAGGCACAGGAGTGACGCCAGAGGATTGCTGCCATGATTATGGCGGAATGCAACCAGAATGACGTGAAGCAGTTCAAGGAGGTGTTCCCAGAAGGAACCAACATCACAGATGAACTAATCATCTGGTGGGCCAGAGACAGGGCTTCTTTCCATCGATTCCAAGAAACAAGGAAGAGATGGACTCAGATCCTGGCTGCAGCAGAAGGAAGACAGGATTGGGATTAGTTCTACGCGGTAGTTTCTGACTAAATTGTGGTGTTTCTGAATCTGCTTGTCTTGTGCTCAATATTGCCCTGAATCTTGTTCTTAGTCTTGCTTTGAATCTTGTCTTCTTCTGAACTTTATGATTGCAGTGAAGGATGCAGTTCAGGAGATGCACCAACCGTGATGAACACGATGCAATGTGGCTACCTGAATCTATGTTAAAGAGAGTACTCATGTTAAAGACTATGCTTATTTTCTGAACTATCTATGTTTTGGTTGTTGGAAAATCTATGATAAAGACTATGCTTATTTTCTAAGAAATGTATCCATGGCACAGTATTTTTAATTCTGAACTTATGCCTGAATCCATCTATCTGCATTTATCTGAATGTTTCTATACTTGGGCTTTGCTGAAATGTGATTTTTTCGTCACTCTAATTTTTGAAATACTCCACTGTTTGACCATCAACTACTCCACTGTTTGAGCACACAAGTTCCAAGTTGCTGGGTTTCAACAAAGACTTTAATTGCAACACAACTACCACCATTTCTCATCACTCAATCTCGAAAACCTCACTTTCACACTCCACCGCACTTCCTCCACTCCAACATTTAAGTAGCCAACAGCTCACTCTATCTCTGCTCACTCTACCTCTCTCTCGAAAACCTCACTCCACCTACATCCATGGCTAGTTCTTCCTCTACGCCAGACCCATGGCTGAACCCCTTCCCCACCGGCAAGGGCTGGGTTGCCATGCTTTTTGGGTCGGCTCGCGGTGACGAAGACCTCTTCCTCGACTACATGAAGATTGCCATGAGATACAGCAGTGCACAAGGGCTCGTGGATGCATCAGAAGAGGTGAGGAAGAAGGCGACGACTGAGGAGAAGCAGCGCATGGACCAGCGCTATGCAACCCCAGGTAAGGGTATCATGCCCATCGACATGTTGCTGTGGGTAATGAAGGAGGCGGACTCCGGCGATGCTGGGCAGAGGGAACGGTGGGCAGCCCACCGCTATATCCCTCCAGCACAAGCTGCAACTCCAACTACTATGGGCAACGCCGACGAGGACCTGCAGATCATCACCCCACCAGCACTGCTGGCTCGCCGACGTCCTCCTCCCATCATCGTCATCAATGGAGACGAAGAGGAGGTGCCAGAGCTGCCACCTACCACTCAAGTCAAGCAAGAGGTGCGACGGTCAGGTCACATAGCAGGGCAGGGGCCTAACAATCTGAAATAGTTTGTTTCATATTCAGTTATCACCAGATCTATGTGAGATTCAGTTATGTCAGTTTAGTTCTGTCAGTTTATCAGGGTGTTTGCAATCTCAGTGAGATTCAGTTCTGTCAGTTTAAGTGTCTTTGAACAATTTCAGTGTCCATGTCCTATCTATGTAAGACTAAATGCTATCTATGGGAGACTAGATGTCTTCCAAACTTCTCTGAATTTGTCTGAACCTGTGATGAAGCAATTTATGAAGTAAACAGATCTCAGCAAGAACTTATGATACAACACACACAAATAAACTACATCAGACTTAGATAATTTAGTTCTTAACTTAACTTAGCACCAGTTCTCAGCATCAGGATAATATTTGGGCAGTACAGATCAGGGCAAACACCACCCCCACACCAACCAAAATGATCTGAACCCATTACAGTTCTTAGGTAGTTCAAAGGTAGATCAGGGCATATTTGCATCAGACTGATCATTCCTAGGCCAATTATATATATAGGCCTCATATATACTTACCATCCAGAGAGCTGCCACTTCACTCCTCCATCACAACTTCCTTTATCTTGTCCAACTTTTCCTTGCACCCATGACCAACCTTAAGGAGCTCAGCAATGACATTCTCCAGCTTCTTCTTCTCTTCTTTAAGGAGATCTTTCTCCACCTCTAGCTCCTTCATGGCCTTCCTTGTGTTCTGCATTATATCAGCTTGACTCTGAAGGATGCACCTTTGTTCTTTCTTGAGCTTAAGCTTCTCCATTTGAAGCTCAATCTTTGCCTGCTCCTCAAGTTGCTTCTTCTTCTCCTTCAGTTCATTGATTGCCTGGCTTGTGCAACCCATGTCATGATATTTGATTCCATCCTGATAATCAAACAACTTGGACACATCATCCACCAGCTGGCTATACTGATTGGCCAGAGAAGCAAGCTCCTTCTGCAGTTTTGCAACCTCTATCCCATGAGCCTCATTATCCTGGGCTCTACCAAGGTTCTGCTCATGATACATATCCCAGAGCTTGCTTAAGCACCTTTGCAGAATTACAGGCCAGGGGGCATCTACCCACTCCAGAACACCACAGTTCACACCATCCTAAAAATCAATTTAATTTTACAGTGAACAAGCAAATTCAGAATAACAAATCATAAACAATAATGATATAAGCTACACTAGCTAGTTAGTTCTATACTACAAGTACAGTATTCATACTTGTTTCCAGTGCTCTTTATTACAAGTAAAGTATTCAGACATACCAATGTTTTCAGACTTAAGGAAAATTCAGAATAACAGCAACTAAACACTCTGTTTCCACTACATAGCAGAAATTCAAACTAATCAAATCCACACCAACTTGGTCCATTACCTCAGTAGCACATCCTATGAATCTCCTGCCAGTGTCAGTGCCTTCAAATGCCACAAACTTGCCCGCCCTCTGCCTGTGCAGGATGCACCTTCTGTCAGATTCAGTCACAAGCCCACAGAAACTAGGGTCTATCACAGTGTCAGGAGTTTGCTGCAAAAGCAAAAGCATATCTATATCAAGAACAACTCACATATATCAACTTAAATGGAAAAATCTCAAATATCTTCAAACCCTAACCCTAGAACAGAACAGACATGAGAGGGAGAGGATAGACTGAGATGACTTACAAAGTACTCCATCTGCATGCTGCTGAACTCGCTCATGTACTCGTCATCGTCGTCCGACGTCTCGTTGCTGTTCGGCCACGACGGCATGGTCGCGGCGTCGCCGGAGCGCGAGAAGAAGAAACAGAATCAGAGGAGAGCAGAGAGGAGTTGAGTGAGCTCGGGGGAGAGTGAGAGAGCTGGTGGGGACGAGCAGCCCGGTCGGCCAGGTTATGACCTGGTCCCGACCAGGTGCGACCGACGAGCGGCTCTAACGGCCCCGCGCGCGCCGTTAGCTGTTAGGTGGGCCGCCAGCCTGGCATGTGGGCCACTCACGTCAGAATCGCGGTTAAAACGGTCAAAACCACCATTCAGTCAACCTGGTAGTTTTTAGTCACGTTTTTACATTTTTTTGGTAGTTTTCGGCCACTTTTAAAAAAGTGGTAGTTCTGTGGGACGCAAACCCCTAAACTGGTAGTGTTTTGTCAATCACTCGACTAAGGAGGCTGTCAGTTCTGTCAATGACGCTAAATACTTGCAGTTAGGAAATAACAGTCCCCATATTGGAAGGCTTTTCGTCGAAAAATATTGGAAGGCTTGTTTATTTTGTCTTGGGTCAAAAAATATTGGAAGGCTTATATTTGTTTACAGAGGGAGTAATAAATAAGAAGGCTAGCTTAGGTTCTAAGAATTGTTGAAACATACTATATACTCATAACAGAAATATAAAACAAAGACATGGACAATTTATTCCTGCTATGTGATGAGAAGCACTATTCTAATAGAGATAGAAATGCTTGTTTAAATTATATGTCTGCTTTACCATGCTTGCCAATATCCACTTCTGCTTCAAGTGCTTCTATAATTGCAACTTCGGGAAGTGTGTGGTTTGAAGATGTGAGATGTGGTTCTTACATAAATATTTAAATGGGCACTTATGAATTAGAAGGGAATAGTTGCCTTGCCTTAGCAAAGTTCGTGTAAGGAAAATGATTGCCTCAGCTAACACAATACTTATAGGAACGATAGATGCAAATTCAAGAACTTAATAAGATAATTATTTTTTCCTTCCAGAACAATGGTCTGTTTGTGCCAGGGACTAACATATTTCATAGGAGACATGATTTATATCTTTTAGGGTCAGTACAATTTTCATACAATCATGGTTTTATCTTTTAAAGTCGGTAGATTTTTCATTTATTGTTTTATTCCCCTGAATGTTTACCTAAGCGGATAGCTGCTATTCATTGTATCTTTTGTCAGATGGCTTCTATCACCCTTGCTGATCTATGTTGTGGAAGACAAAATCAAATGCTATGTGTCCGGGTGCCTCGGCTTACGCATTTTTGCAGCAGTTTAGAGAGCGGTCCTATCAAGCTCATACACATGGTCATCATCGACGTGCAGGTACTGTTTAGCACATAACATGGCAGCAGACCAATTGTGCATATGTTTTTCCTTTCATGATGCATCCTTTTGTCCTAGGGTAACTGCCACTAGTAGAAAACAGGGCTTTGGTCCAAGCCGGGGTCAGCCCATTAGTCCCGGTTCAGTCCAGAACGGGGACCAATGTGGGCATTGGTCCCGGTTCGTGAGCCCAGGGGGCCGGCCGGGCCACGTGGGCCATTGGTCCCGGTTCATCTGGACCTTTTGGTCCCGGTTGGTGGGATGAACCGGGACCAATGGGCCTCGCTCCTGGCCCACCACCATTGGTCCCGGTTGGTGGCTTGAACCGGGACCAAAGGCTCCCCTTTAGTCCCGGCTCATGTCACCAACCGGGACCAATGAGGTGCCTATATATACCCCTCGCTTGCGAGCAGAGCACCCCAGTGCTCTATTTTTCTCTGGCCGAGGGGGAGAGGGCTTGGTGGTGCTCTAGCTCACCTCCTATGCACACAAGGTGTTCAATCGAATGCCCGAGCCACACTACTTAAGCTTTCTCCTCTCCAAGCTCGACCTCCAAGCTCCATTTTCCATAATATTTGTCTAGGTTTAGCGGTCCGTCACGCCCCGTCCCCGTCTTCACCGCCGTTGATCACCCGCGCCGAGCTCATCGCCGGCACCACCGTGGTGAGCCTCTTGTTCTTATCTTCTTTCTGAAAGGAAAAATATTCTTACTTGTATGTTTACATAGATACTTGTATTATTTTCTTACTTTTATTATTGCATCTTATATAGTGCGATGGTTTTGGTATCCGGCCCCGTCGGCCCTCGTCCTGTCTATGATTCGGATGTGGTATATATATTATCTTTATAACTATTGGTTCATTTATTGTTTATGAAAATTATGCCGACCAACGTGACATAGATTTTATTTATGTAGGATGTATGTGAATCGGAAATGCCAACCGACCCTATTGTCGAGAGGTTAAATTTAGTTGAAGAAGAAAACAATTTGTTGAAGGAAAAAATAAAAAAATTGAGGAGGAGAAGATGATATTGGAGTTGCATGTTGCGGATGTCGTCGATGATCACAAGATCAAGATGGATGCAATGCGCTTGAAGATTAGAAAGATTAGAAAATATGCCATTCATACCGAGGCTTGGTATCATTATGCGTTGGATCAATTGTTACCTTGGTTGCGATTATGATCGCATTTGTTTTCGCATTGAAATGTTTTACATAGTTTCAATGTATGGTTTAATTAATTAGATGCTCTGGAGAGCTATATGTTGTTAGATGAGAACTATGTATGCACTTTGGTTTTAATGTGATGATGAACTTCTATTAATTTGGACACTTAATTATATATAATGCACGCAGATGAACCGGCAATGGATGTACGGTGACAGACACACCTGCGAGTACATTAAGGGCGTGCATGAGTTTCTCGATGCGGCTGAGGCAAACAAGCAGAATGGTTTTATGTGTTGTCCATGCACTGAATGTGGGAATACGAGGTCTTACTCTAACCGGAAAATCCTTCACTCCCACCTGCTTTACAAGGGTTTCATGCCACACTATAATGTTTGGACGAGGCAGGGAGAAATAGGGGTTATGATGGAAGACGGCGAAGAAGAAGAGTACGATGACAACTATGTGCCCCCTGAATACGGTGATGCTGCAACGGGGGGAGCTGGTGAAGATCAAGAGGAACCAGACGATGTGCCCAATGATGCTGCAACGGGTGAAGCTGCTGAAGATCAAGAGGAACCAGACGATGTGCCCGATGATGATGATCTCCGCTGGGTCATTGTCGATGCAAGGACGCAATGCGAAAGTCAAAAGGAGAAGCTGAAGTTTGATCGCATGTTAGAGGATCACAAAAAAGGGTTATACCCCAATTGCGAAGATGGCAACACAAAGCTCGGTACCGTACTGGAATTGCTGCAGTGGAAGGCAGAGAATGCTGTGGCTCACAAAGGATTTGAGAAGCTACTGAAAATATTAAAGAAGAAGCTTCCAAAGGATAACGAATTGCCCGACAGTACATACGCAACAAAGAAGGTCGTATGCCCTCTAGGATTGGAGGTGGAGAAGATACATGCATGCCCTAATGACTGCATCCTCTACCGCGGTGCATACAAGGATCTGACGCATGCCCGGTATGCGGTGCATTACGGTATAAGATCAGACGAGATGACCCTGGTGATGTTGACGGTGAGCCCCCCAGGAAGAGGGTTCCTGCGAAGGTGATGTGGTATGCTCCTATAATACCATGGTTGAAACGTCTGTTCAGAAATGAAGAGCATGCCAAGTTGATGCGATGGCACAGTGTGAACCGAAAGAAAGATGGGAAGTTGAGAGCACCCGCTGACGGGTTGCAGTGGAGAAAAATCGAGAGAAAGTACTGGGATGAGTTTGCAAAGGACCCAAGGAATGCATGGTTTGCTTTAAGCGCGGATGGCATTAATCCTTTCAGGGAGCAGAGCAGCAATCACAGCACCTGGCCCGTGACTCTATGTATGTATAACCTTCCTCCTTGGATGTGCATGAAGCGGAAGTTCATTATGATGCCAGTTCTCATCCAAGGCCCTAAGCAACCCGGCAACGAAACTGATGTGTACCTAAGGCCATTAGTTGAAGAACTTTTACAGCTGTGGAATGGAAACGGTGTACGTACGTGGGATGAGCACAGACAGGAGGAATTTAACCTTAAGGCGTTGCTGTTCGTGACCATCAACGATTGGCCCGCTCTCAGTAACCTTTCAGGACAGACAAACAAAGGATACCACGCATGCACGCACTGTTTAGATGACACTGAAAGTATATACCTAGACAAATGCAGGAAGAATGTGTACCTGGGCCATCATCGATTTCTTCCGACCAACCATCAATGTCGAAAGAAAGGCAAGCATTTCAAAGGCGAGGCATATCACCGGAAGAAGCCCGCCATGCGTACCGGTGATCACGTACTTGCTATGGTCAATGATTTACACTGCGTAATCTTTGGAAAGGGTCCCGGTGGACTAGCTGTTCCGAATGACGCTGAGGGACACGCACCCATGTGGAAGAAGAAATCTATATTTTGGGACCTACCCTACTGGAAAGACCTAGAGGTCCGCTCCTCAATCGACGTGATGCACGTGACGAAGAACCTTTGCATGAACCTGCTAGGCTTCTTGTGCGTGTATGGGAAGACAAAAGATACATGTGAGGCACGGGAGGACCTACAACGTTTGCACGAATAAGATGGCAAGCCTCCGAAGCAGTATAAAGGTCCAGCCAGCTACGCTCTTACGAAAGAAGAGAAAGAAATCTTCTTTGAATGCCTGTTCAGTATGAAGGTCACGACTGGCTTCTCGTCGAATATAAAGGGAATAATAAATATGCCAGAGAAAAAGTTTCAGAACCTAAAGTCTCATGACTGGCACGTGATTATGACGCAAGTGCTTCCGGTTGCATTGAGGGGGCTTCTATCGAAAAACATCCGATTAGCCATTGTGAAGCTATGTGCATTCCTCAATGCAATCTCTCAGAAGGTGATCGATCCAGAAATCGTACCAAGGCTAAGGAGTGATGTGGCGCAATGTCTTATCAGTTTCGAGCTGGTGTTCCCACCATCCTTCTTCAATATCATGACGCACGTCCTAGTTCATCTAGTCGACGAGATTGTATCCTGGGGCCCGTATTTCTACACAATATGTTCCCCTTTGAGAGGTTCATGGGAGTCCTAAAGAAATATGTCTGTAACCACGCTAGGCCAGAAGGAAGCATCTCCATGGGCCATCAAACAGAGGATGTTATCGGGTTTTGTGTTGACTTCATTCCTGGCCTTAAGAATATAGGTCTCCCTAAATCGCGGTATGAGGGGAGACTGACTGGAAAAGGCACTATTGGAAGAAACTCAATAATATGCAGGGACGGATATTCTTGGTCTCAAGCACACTACACAGTTTTACAGAACTCTACCTTGGTGACCCCGTATGTCGATGAACACAAGAACAGTCTGCGCTCCAAACACCCGGAGCAGTGCGACGACTGGATTACATGTGAACACATCAGGACTTTCAGTAGTTGGTTGGAAACACGTCTCAGAGGTGACAACACTGTTTGTGATGAGTTGTACTTGTTGTCCAGGGGACCATCTTTGACTGTATTGACTTACAAAGGATACGAGATAAATGGGAATACATTTTACACAATCTCCCAAGATCAAAAGAGCACCAACCAAAACAGCGGTGTCCGCTTTGATGCAGCAACCGAGAGCGGAAAGGACACATATTATGGTTACATAGTGGACATATGGGAACTTGACTACGGACCTGATTTTAAGGTCCCTTTGTTTAAGTGCAAATGGGTCAATCTGTTAGGCGGCGGGGTACAGGTAGACCCCAGTACGGAATGACAACAGTGAATCTGAAAAATCTTGCGTACACTGACGAACCGTTCATCCTAGCCAATGATGTGGCACAGGTTATCTATGTGAAGGACATGTCTACCAAACCGAGAAAAAGAAAAGATAAGGAAGCGAATACATCATACGATGAGCCAAAGCGCCACATAGTTCTTTCAGGAAAAAGGGACATCCTGGGAGTGGATGGCAAGACAGGCATGTCTGAAGATTATGAAAAGTTTCATGAAATTCCTCCCTTCAATGTCAAGGCTGACCCAAGCATCCTGATAAACAATGAAGATTATCCATGGTTACGGCGCAATAAGCAAATGACACAAGCGAACAAAAAAGTGAAGACTTTCTCCCGCAACTATTATGATGATACCATGCCAACTTTGTAACACACGAACATGCTACCATTGTCCGTTTTGTACATGCACATGCTATGTGGGTGAAATTATGATACCATGCCAACTTTCAACTTTTTCAGAGTTCATTTGAAATGCTTTCATGTCTTATGGTTCGGCCCTCGTAATACCATGACCATTAGTCCCTGGCCCATGCCAACTTTCAACTTTCTAAAACTAATGGCACTAACAGAAAGTTTATAATTTTGCTCCTCGCCCCTGGCCCATGACCATTAGTACCGGTTTGTGCCACAAACCGGGACTAAAGGGTTGGTCCTCGTTGCGGGCAGAGTTTAGTCCCACCTCGCCAACCGAAGGGGGCTCACACCGGTTTATAAGCCCTTCCCTCAGTGCCTTGTTGAGCTCCTCTCAAAGTGAAAATAGATGCCCTAATAGAGAAAAGTTTAACCTAAATTCATAGTGAATTTCTCTGAAATTCATAGAAATTTACTAGGAATTTAGGTTGAATTTTCTCTATAAGCGCATCTATTCTCATTTTTTTAGTAAGTTAATCACAAACTTGTGATTCAAACAATTTTCAAAGAATTCAACTTTTAACTATTCAAATTTGAAAACTAATGGCACTAACAGAAAGTTTATAATTTTTCTAAAACTAATGGCACTAACAGAAAGTTTATAATTTTGCTAACCTAAAAGCAAACAGAATTAAAAATTAAAGCAAAAAACAAAAGAACATAAATAATGCAAAAAAACAAATCAAAAAACAGGAAAAAAACTATTTTTATAGTAAAGTTAATCACAAAATAAAATAAATAAAGCAACAAAGAAAACAAAAAAGCTAAAAAAGTGTTTTCAAATTTGAAAACTAATGGCACTAACAGAAAGTTTATAATTTTCTAAAACTAAAAGAAAAAAGAATAAAAAATGCAGAAAACAAAACAAAAAAACTGGAAAAAAATAGCAACAATAAGTATTTTGTTGTAAGTAGAAACAAAATAAAATAAATAAAGCAACAGAAAGTTTATAATTTTGCTGACCTAAAACCAAAAAAGATTAAAAAATAAAGCAAAAAACAAAAGAAAATAAATAATACAGAAAACAAAACAAAAAACTGGAAAAAAATTAAATATAGCAACAATAAGTATTTTGTTGTAAGTAGAAACAAAATAAAATAAATAAAGCAACAAAGAAAACAAAAAATCAAAAAAAGTGTTTTCAAATTTGAAAACTAATGGCACTAACAAAGAGTTTATAATTTTTCTAAAACTAAAAGCAAAAAGAATTAAAATATAGAGCAAAAAACAGAAGAAAATAAATAATGCAGAAAACAAAACAAAAAACTGGAAAAAAATTAAATATAGCAACAATAAGTATTTTGTTGTAAGTAGAAACAAAAAAACAAAAAGTGCCACCTACTGGGCACCCACGGCCTGAATACGACTAGAAACACTACCATGGGCCAGGATTCAGGCCCGCGGGAGGCCCAGTAGGCCCACAGGCACACATTGCACGGTTACGCCCGAAAGCCTGCTTAGAGAGGAGCTCGAGAGGGAAGGCGCACCGCACCTTATAAACAGGTGCGGCTCCTCGCAACTAGCGAGGTGGGACTAAACATTTGGGCGCGGGGCAACACAAGGCCTTTGGTCCCAGTTGGTGGAACCAACCGGGACTAAAGGGGGAATTGGTGGCACCAACCGTGACCAATGCCCCTCTTTAGTCCCGGTTGGTGCCCAACCGGACAACCGGGACCAAAGGCCGCCGCTTCCCGCCCTTTGGGCTGCTGAAAATTGGCCTTTGGTCCCGGTTGGTGGCACCAACCGGGACTAAAGGTGGCATTAGTCCCGGTTGGTTTCACGAACCGGGACCAATGCTCTTGCTATATATACAGCACTTAGCAATTTTCAACCAAATCACCCACTTCTCCCCCGACGCCCCCTGCTCCTCCTTGTCGCCGTCGCCGCCCGACGCCCCTGCTCCTCCTCGTCGCCATCGCCACCGACGCCGTCAGGCTGCTCGCCTTCGCCGTCGCTGCCGCCACCGACGCCGTCAGGCTGATTGCCTTCGCCGTCCCCGCCGCCCCCTGTGAGCACAGCCCCGCCCGTCCCGCGCCCCTGCACCCTTGTCCTGCACGGCTGCCGCGCCGCCACCCCTGCCCTGCGCGGCTGCCGTGCGCCGCCCCTGCCCTGCGTTGGTGCCGCGCGCCGCCACTTCCCTGTCAGGCCGGCGCCGCTGCCCCCCCTGATCTGTTTTTTCATGTATATATGGTGTTTTTTTTCAGATTATATGTATATGTGTGAGTATATGATAGTATGTATATATGTTCTCTGTGTATATATATGTTCGTGTATATATGCAAACGATAGATGCTTGTTTTATATATATATATATGCTTGGTTTTTTATATATATGTAATGATTTTTTTTATAGAATATGATGTTTTTTTCATAGATGATCCCATATATGATGTATGCACGAATGTGGATGAAATATAATGTTTTTTTGTTCATAGAACATGATGTTTTTTTAATTCACAGATTTTTTTTGTTCATGATCAGGAGGGACGTTGAGGGATAATAGATGGCATTTTTCAGAATTTTCTATCGTGCATAGATGGATTTTAGACCACGGGAGCACCCCCTCCCTATCGTTGCAAAATTTGCTAAGTGATATTAAGAAAGGAAGGAAAAGAAGGATAGGAAAGAAGAAAATAAGAAGAGGAAAGAAAGAACAAGAGGAGAGGAAGAAAAGGAGAAATAAATAAGAAGAAGAAAAAAGAAGAAAAAGAAGAGGAGAAGAAGAAAGGAATAGTGGAGAAGAAGAGAAAATAGAATCGGGAACTAGGGTAGAGGGTCGAGGGTTTGAGGGTTCCATAGGGTCGAGGGATCGAGGGTCGAGGGTTCCAGGGTCGAGGGTCGTTCCTTTCTATTTAGGGTTTCTCCTCTACCGCTACCGCTCGAAGCCCGCGCCACTTGTGGGACGTGGATGTAGTGTCCGACACTGACGGTACATGTATCTCACACCGACGATACTTTCTATTTAGGGTTTCTCCTCTACCGCTCGGCGACCCTCGACGACCCTCGTTCCCGATAAACATGTATCTCACACCTGACCCTTTCTTCTTCTCTTTTTTTTCTTCTTCTTCCTCTTCTTCTCTTTTTTCTTCTTCTTCCTCTTTATTTTATCGAAAACGAGGGTCGTCGAGGGTCAGGGTCGCCGAGCGGTAGAGGAAACCCTAAATAGAAAGTATCATCGGTGTGAGATACATGTGGTCGTCGGTGTCGGACACTACATCCACGTCCCACAAGTGACGCGGGCTTCGACGCCCACGTCACTTGTGGGATGTGGACGTAGTGTCCGACACCGACGGCCACATGTATCTCACACCCACGATACTTGCTATTTAGGGTTTCCTCTACCGCTCGGTGACCCTCGACGACCCTCGTTCCTGATAAAAAAAAGAGGAAGAAGAAGAAAAAAAAGAGGAGAAGAAAGAATAGAGGAGTTACTCCTCTATTCTTTCTTCTCCTCTTTTTTTTCTTCTTCCTCTTCTTTTTTTATCCTTGAAGCGTTGTCGAGGCCACCCCAAACCCTAGAGAAGCATCGCCGAGGCCACCCCAAACCCTAGAGAAGCAGCGTCGAGGCCACTAATTAATATTAGTTCTACGTTTGCCACTAATATATCCATCTGTCATGTTTGAATAATAATTTCCATGTTGTCAATATTTGTAGAAACTATGGACACCGCCCGAGACGAAGTACAAGAAGAGTTGTTGGGGGACATAATCTCACGGTCTGGAAGCAGCTGGCTATGATTATGATGGCTCCGGTGACCTAATGCCGGTGCAAGAAGGAGACCGTGAGGACGGCTCCGGTGACCCAATGCCGGTGCAAGAAGGAGACCGTGATGACGTCTCCGGTGACCGAACCGAGTCCGGCCAGTTATATATATTAGTTAAGCTTCTGCCGACTAGCTAATTGATGCATTCATTGTTTTGGTATGTACACATATTAATTAAGTCTTTGTTCTTTTTCCTAGCCCTTCGGATCGAGCACAACTTCGGTAAAGAGACGAGGCCCGAAGAAAAGTTTGAGATCATAGCAATCGCGCCCGACGGCCAACCGATTGAACCCCTCCGGACAAAGAGCGCATTTGTTGCTCAGTGCGGGGTTTTGGTTAGGGACAAGATCCCGATCAGCATCCAGCAATGGTTTAAGCCGGCTACAGAAGACCCTGAGGTGTCTTATGTCAATGATATGCAGAAAAATGATCTTTGGACTGAGCTGAAGTCAAATTTCACCCTACCGCCAGAGGATAATCCAGAGAAGCCAGTTAAAGAGCAATTAATCAGGTCTTTTGCTCTTAAGAGGATGGCAGAACTATTCAGGAGGTGGAAGAAAGAGCTGAATAAGTTTGTCGAAAATAATGAGACACCAGAATTCAAGGGCAGATATGAGAAGATCAGAGATCACTGGCCCGCATTTGTGGCCCACAAGACATCGGAAAAGAGTAAGAAGATATCGGCGACAAACAAGCAAAATGCTGCGAAGAAGAAGCATCACCATCGCACGGGGTCAGGTGGCTACCTCGTAGCCCGGCCTAAGTGGGCCAAGACTGAGAATGATCTGGTTGATAAAGGGATCGAACCAGAGACAATTAACTGGCCAGACCGTTGCCGGACTTGGTTCTTCGGGGCTGGCAGAACCTTGGACCCTGTAACAGGGAAGTGCATTTGGACGAATAATCAAATGGACATACCAGTCAGGAAGCTTCAGCAGTATATGGAAGCACCGCAGCAAGGGACGTTCTTTCCAGACAGAGAGAACGACGAGCTCACAATGGCCCTCGGGAATCCTGAGCACCCTGGACGGACACGAGGCACGCTAGGCTCCATTCCGTGGAAGGTTGGGTTTCCGGACGCAGGCGGTTACAAATCCCATGAGAGGAGGAAAAAAGTGCAGCAGACCCAAATGCAGGCACTGCAAGCAAGGGTACAAGTGATAGAGGAACGAGAAGCAAATCGCAGCAAACGTACTGCCGAAGCTTCCCCCGAAGCTACCCCGCCATCTCAGCGGAGAAGCAGCGTGGCTTCCACTGAGCTGCTTCAGCCGGAGCATGCCTTGACGGCTCCTGCCAGCTATCCCGTGGATGCTACCACGGAGTCTCAAAATTGCCACCTTATGACGCAATGGATGAATTTGAAGGTCAAGGCGGCTGTTGGCTCTGTTTATCCTACTGAACCCGGCGCAACTTTTCACTGCCGGCCGATTCCAGAAGGATATGCTAGGGTGATGGTGGATGAAATAACGGAGGGATTTGAGGACCTCCGGCTTGACCACCCTACCGGTGAAGGGGAGACTAGGCTGGGGTCTGCTCTGAAGACTCCATGCCTATAGTGGAAGGAGCTCATCAACCTTCCGAACTGGACGCCTCCGCCTCCTCCTCCTCCTCCGGCAAGTCAGGGCACTCCGCCTCCTCCACCGCCTCCTCCTCCGACGAGTCAGGGCACTCCACCTCCTCCACCGCATCCTCCTCCGGCGAGTGACGATCAGGGCACTCGACCGGCTCCTTCTCCAGAACGTGGTGGCACTCCGCCTGCGCCGACGCGCCCGAGCAGCCAGCCTCCTCCTTCTCCGCCTCGTCAGCAAGGGCGGAAGAGACCTGCCGCCGCTCCGGCTGCTCTGGCGCGTCGTAGTCCTTATCCTCCGCCTCGTAAGCAAGTAAAGAAGACAACCGTTCCGTCTGCTCGGCCGGCGTCTAGCAGTACAGCCAGAGGCGGGAAGACATACAGATTCGGTCCTTCTCTGAAGACTCCAGAGAAGTTACCATACGAGAGGACCCCGGAGGAGAACGCCGAGATCGCGCGAACCGAAGTGGATGACTGGTTTCAAGGGTTGAAAGCAAAGAGACATCCACCTCCGGAGGAGAAGCTAGATCCGGTGAAAGCGAAGCGCACTCTGGCAGCCCTGACAAAACCACCCAAGTCTCCGCCGAAAGGAAACTATGAGCGCATTATTGGAAAGGAATTTGCCGAAGCGGAGCGGTCGGGAAGTACTGTCAGTGATCAAAGGCTGAAAGAACGACGAGCTGGGAAATAAATTGCCCAGCTCGGCGAACAAGCGAAGCAATCGTGCCCCCCGCTCAAGGTGCCTAGCGACAACGTCGCTAATGATCCGAGGATGGTGCCCGGTTATAGCAATCTTGCCGATTACCTGCCCGACGATGTACATTATGAACCCATGGAGGTGCAGATACAAAGATACGAGTACGGAAAGCCTCTCGTCAAAGAAGAAAGATCTCTATCAACGATGATGCGAAGATTGCATGATTGGTACTTGAAAATCTGCAGAGACTCTGGGGGGGGGGGAGTTCTTTGTATGTGAAAGTTAAAAAAGAGCATGACCTCGTTGGAATTGAACTGTTGACTGTTCCATTTGAGGAGTTCTTTCAGTTTTTCAATCAATTGGCCCTCGATAAAACAACGGTCACCTGCTACTGTCTGTAAGTAGTACTACTTCTGTCATTAAGTCTCTCTATATAGCTCAGCTCTTTCATTGCATGTATTTATAATCATCCTCACTATATTATGCAGATTGAAGATCGCCGAATTGAAGAAAAGACAAGTCGGTGATATTGGGTTCATTAACACATATCTCATAGATGCAACTCAGGTTAAATTTCATGCCGCAGATACCGAGGCCAACTTGCTACGATCGTTGGTAATAAATGAAAACAAAGATATAATACTCTTTCCTTACAACTTCAAGTGAGTGTTACTGTCTTATGCGTATTCGGTTTCCCTTATATATATATATATTAGTCAAGGTTATAGTAATGTAATTGATGAGTTATGCATGTGTGTGCAGTTACCACTATATTCTCCTAGAGATTAAGCTTGAGAAAGGACTAGTAACTGTCTTAGACTCAAAACGAAAAGATCCCTAGGACTATGCGGACATGACTCAAATGCTCGAGAAGTAAGTTAAATCGATCATTATCCACCATATCAGCAACTTTGTTCATTTCCTGATATATCAAGTAATTGTTTTCTTTGTCTGGCAGGGTTTAGAAAAAATTCTCCAAAAAAGCTCCAAGACTCCCGAAGAAGCTGCAATTTGGACACCCGAAAGTAAGTACTATAGTAGCATGTTCCGCGCATCTCCTATTGATTTGGCATTCTTGCTTATCAGTTTGATTGACCTCTATTTCTTGTAAAGTGGTTGTGGCAGGAAAAAGGGAATGATTTCTGTGGATACTACGTTTGCGAGTCCATCCGCCACACGACCTGTGAGCGGGGCTACACTGACGAACAATATGAAGTACGTAAATAACAACATTCACAATTTCATTTTATCACCATCATTTGTGTTGAGTTTCATTCATTCATATATATATGTATTGACCCCCTTCTTCAAATTAGATGTTTCGGAAGCGGGATGAACTCCTAGCACCAGCTCGCATGCGAGCAATTCAAGAGGAATTGGCGGCATTCTTTCTTGACCACGTGGTCGCTGAAGACGGAGAATACTATGTGGACCATGAGTCTGTATGATTATATTTGTAAGAGATAATTATTGTATATATGTAGCCGGTAGTGTCGGATAGATATACGAGAACTTGTTGTTCGACCAATCTCTCGGAGAAGGAGAGGTGGTCGATATCACTTCTCTCTGTATGCATATATGTTCATGACGATCTTCTGTTTCCTTCGTTTGCTTACTAGCTAGCTAGCGTGTCTAGTCCTCTCTATACGTATAGTACGTAGCGTCGACCAAGCACGAACATAAGAGAGGACACTTCTCTCTATTAATTATAGCTAGCTAACACAATATATGAAACACCTAAATTAACCCTCCAAAACCCCCAACCCCCCCCCCTTAAAAAAACAAAAACCCCAGCCACAGAAATGCTGACGCGTGGATGCCTATTGGTCCCGGTTGGTGCCACCAACCGGGACCAAAGGGTCTCCTGCCTGGGCTCCGCGCACAGGCCACGTGGAGGCCTGTCAGTCCCGGTTCTGGATTGAACCGGGACTAAAGGGGCAGGGCATTAGTACCGACCCTTTAGTCCCGGTTCAGGAACCGGGACAAAAGGCCCTTACGAACCGGGACAATAGGCCCTTTTTCTACCAGTGTGCAGTCGTACCAACATCATTTGCCGGTGCTTATTTACATATCTTACAAGAGGGGATTATCTATAAGCTTGGCTACTTGATGGTCTGGCCACTGCTAAACATACTGAATCCTGCTACAGCTCCAGGTATGAGTTTATCTTAGGTACCACTGAAATTTAACTAATAATATGTAGCATCTTGCCACCTAACAGATTCATATGTGGTCACTAAATTCAATGTCTATAAAATTTTCTGTACTCATATACAGTTAGCATATTGATTGCATTCTCTACTCTCATATGGTGTTGTATCTTCAACTACTTGCAGAAATATATTTTCTAACCTGGTTTAGTTTTATTAATGTCTTGCCAAGCATGATGGATGCTTGCCGAATGGGCATTGTCTGTACTTTTCATAGTGCAAAACGACATGTCATGGCAAGATTGATTGTTTGGTAGAATGATGGTTACTCCTGCATTATAGCGCTACCTATGAAAATTGAAAGGAAGAGTTGTGGTGGTATCACGTGGATGATTTTCTGATTATTAGTTTGCTTCTCAATGATTTGTTCAATATAGGAGGGTCATTTGTTGAGACTTGGTTTGTGCCATAACATTCTTTTGAATTGCTAATACACTTTTCTTTGTGATATTTCTTTACATTTGCCTATGAAAAAAGGAGCTACGTAAATTCCAGTTGTACTTGAGATAAACTAATGGTGTTGTATCTCGTATGTCCTGTTGAATAGAAGGAATCAAGGAAATGATGGCGTTAGTCTTGATCTGGGGAAGTGTTCAGTTCACGTATAGGATATATGCCATTGATACCAGTATACAACACAGTTTTTGTTTGTTGCAAGGTAGCCTCTCTTTTTTATTTGCTGGTTCCTCAGACCACTACCTTTTCTTCTTTAGAACTTACTCCAAGTGACAAGTACTGATAAGCATATCCCTCAGATCACTACCTTTCCTTTAGAACACACACAACATATCCAGACACACTCGGGTATCACCCTCTCATACACATGGCTAATACCCTCTAC
Organism: Triticum urartu; assembly: GCF_003073215.2. Taxonomy (NCBI): domain Eukaryota; kingdom Viridiplantae; phylum Streptophyta; class Magnoliopsida; order Poales; family Poaceae; genus Triticum; species Triticum urartu. The sequence continues at coordinate 28,624,146 of NC_053022.1, forward strand.
CTCTAACAGTATACAGACATATCTTCTCTTTGCCTGTTCAATTTCTTTCTCGTTGCTCTTCAGTTGATCAATTCGAACATGGTACCCCATGCCCACAATATACTCATCGTCACTGCTCCGATCCGCCCGACCCCAACGACTCAGCTACTTTCTATCACCACCTGGTACTCCTCTTTGCTTGATGCTCCTGCGCTGCTTATTGTGCTCGCCGTTGCTGATGTATTTAATTTCATGCATTATGGTTCAGTGGGTGTCTAGAAGACCTGGTAGATTTTTAGTAAAATGACCTATATATTGGTTTCAGAACATAGCGAGACTATGTCCTAATATACTTGGCTACTTTTATCTTTTTGCATCAGTTCTGAGTGGTATATGGAATATGGGGTTTGCAGAGTTAAGTAGTGAGACAACATTTTATGTAGTAATTGTACCCCGGTGCAATAGTTGTTTTGATCCAGTTCCATTAATATGTTAGCTTACGTTAATGATATGGGAACTCTGAAGAAAATTCCGTATGGCCGATCCATATTTATGAGTTGTGCATGTGCGGTATGGTTGGTTGTTTATGCATTCTTGCTCTCTAGACCTTTGTTGGGCGACGATACCATTTGGTACAGAACATAATTTGAACACCCATGCTGCTTCCTATTTCTTTACACTTCAATCATTCAATTTTTTCTTGATGCTTTTTGTGTTATTTTCAGGAGCAATTTAAGATTGAAAAGGATGAAGGGAGGATGCAACTGACACGGTAGGATGCTCCGTGTCAAATTGTATATTTATCTTTCTTTTTAGCTAGATGAGAAACAGTAACATGTGAAACATATCGCAACATACTCTAGCCTGGAGTGACAGTCTAGATATATAGAGGGCATTGCCCATAAATCTGCATATTGGTAGCTTGTCGCTTCTATAAACTATCACTAAATTTAGTATGCATGTTATTTCTCTTGATTACCTGTATCGGATTTGTGAATTTGACATTTTATCCCTTTTTTACCCATGAAGTGTGAAGACAGCCTGCATCCCAATCTCAGCTCTTTGATTCCGCGGAGACAACGAGTGATGGCCGTGGCTCAACGGCGGCGGAGAAGATGGTGCAGTGTCTCAGGCTGGGGTTTGATATGTTGTGCAGCCTAAGGCAAGTTCTACAATGACTCTACTTCTCTTTTGGAGATCACATGTCTTTTGGAGCATGTTAGGCTTTGATTTCAATTCAATGATGTGCTCTGTTATCAACCTTGTAAAACTGTCACCTATCTGATAATATGGACGTAACCTTGCTATGCCTGATGATTGAACATTTTTCTGTTAAGCTTGTTTAACTCTATTCATATTTTAACAACTGAGCTACTCTAGCACGCATATGCACGTTCACAACGTCACCGCCAAGGCAAGTGCGCAAAGGACTGCACAGGAGGCGCGCCCCATCCACTAGTACCAGAGAAAAGGTGGAGTGACCAAGAGATACCCCTTAATTAGCGATCTCACAGTTCTAGCATGTTTTCATGAGGGCGCTCCTCCTATCCAGTGCTTAAGGCGCCCTGAAGCACCCTAGCACCCGCGTGTGTCGTGGCTGGGCCGCAGCCCATTAGCACATTGCACCGCTCCAACCGCTCAGTCGCTCTAGCTGGAGCCACTCTTGCTCGAGTCGCTCTAGCTTGGGTTGCTCATTGCTAAACACGAGATTGAAAAAGGTTCCTAAATTTTTTTAAAAAATGATAAATTTGTTAAAAAAGCATAAATCTTGGAGAAAATTCACAGAAGTTATAAATTTGAAAAGAGAGCTTAGGAATTTTGGATAAAAAAATTAAAAAAATTGAGAAATAAAGTTTGACAAAATTCGCAAGTTTGAAAAAGTTCGCGAATTTTAGAAGAAATCATGAATTTTGGATAAAAAATTTACAAAACCTGACTAAAGTTTAAAAGTTTAAAAACTTCACAAATTCAAGAAAATATCATCGACTAAAAAAATTATGAATCTTAAAAATGTTTTCAAATTTGAAAAAAAAACAAGAAAAGAAAAAGGGAAAGAAAAACAATGAGAAAAGTAAACAAAAAACCGAGCCAAAACCTACGGGAACCTTTTAGAAACTGGTGTTGGGAGGAGACATTTTGGGGCGGCCTAGTGCGCTAGCCAGTAGATGGAGCATTGGCACTACGAATAAGACTGTAACTAGCGGCATAAGCAATGAATAGGATTTGGGCGGGGTTCTTTTCCCCCCTTTCTTATTTCTTTGTTTTTCGAGACTTTTATTCCTTTTTCTAGTTTTCAGCTCGGTATTACTTTTTCCTTTTTCTTTTAATTTCCGTTCAACTTTTCTTTTTCATTCTATGCCTTTAAAGATTTTCCATTTTGTTTTTCCTTTTTCATAGTTTTCCCCAGTTTTCGTTTATAAATATGTTATGCCTACATTAACAATTTAAAAAATACAGTGAATACATATTCAAGTATGCAGAGAATATTTTTAAAGTACATGACAATTTTTCCTTTTATATACACAAGGAGAATATTGTGTACATTTTCCAAGATTAACCAGCTTGTCAAAACTGATGCTCTCGATAGCGTAATAGAGAAAACCTGGAATTGCCTTAACCAAGCCCACGTTCGAATGCATGGGCTCGATGTCTATTTGCTGTCATTTTTCAAACAGAGTTAGAAACGCCGCCAAAAATTGGAACACAAATGCAAAATCTCCTACAATCTTGTACCTAGATTACAACACTGCGATCTTTACCATTGATAAATTAAAATAAGCTGAATTCTCAGGTTTTCAATTGGCAATTGAAAATTTGGCTTGTAGAATTGACTAATTGAATTACTGTAATCAAATTTCATTTTAGGTCCGGGTTAACGAAAAATCCAAACAGGTGATATTTTTAGGCTACCGCTATAAGTGGTTCACGGCAATCACTCAACCGGCAATGACAACCTATAGAGATTAATTTTGGTCTCTCTTAAATTTATATTCAATCGACACCTTAGGAAAGACCAAACAATAGTTCAGTTTATGATTATTATTCCCTCAGCAGAGGCACGTACGGTACGTGCATCGTCGATCACTTCACTTCTTCTTAGCGAGGAAGACGTCGGAGAGCACGGTGTCGGAGCGCAGCGCCGCCTTGAGGAGGCCGAGCCCCTCGTCCATGCCGACGCTGACGAACTTCTCGGCGAGCTCCACGTCCATGTTGACGCTGAACTTGTTGATGAGGGTGATGCTGGAGATGGCGGACATGGGGGTCACCTCCAGCCCGTCCGTGACCATGTAGGTGACGAGCCCCTTAACGTACCCGCCGGTCTCGTCGCCGGCCGCAGCCGCCGTGGACGAGGTCTTGGGCGCGGCGGACGGCAGCACGAACGTGACCTCGGTGGCCATGGCCTGCTTGCACTGCGGGCACGCAGCCTTGGCCTCCATGGTGGCGGTGGCGCAGTAGCCTGCGCAGGTGTACATCTTGAACCTGGCCAGCGGGGAGGACGGGGACGACCCCTCGCCGCCGCCGCCCTGCAGGAGCAGCAGCTCCCGGGCGTCCGGGTGCAGCACCTTGGGCTGGAGCAGCTCGGACTTGTCCTTGTTGGGCTGCAGGTAGGAGGAGCCGATGTTGTCGACGCTCTGGTACAGGCGGCCGATGCTCCCCTGCATGGTGCCGGCGGAGATGAGCTTCACCACGGCGCCGATGGGCAGGGTCAGCAGGCTGAAGACGAAGTCGACGAACTCCTTGCCGGCCTCCGCGAACAGCACCTTCTTGGACTTGGTGTCCACCAGCAGCTTCAGCGAGATCTTGTTGCTGGAAGACATGGCTGATGGTTCCCGTCCCGGAGATGATCGATGGAGAGGATGGGGTGGTGGGATTTATATAGGAGGGCCTCGAAATTAAGGAAGGAGGCGAAGGGATTTGGTTGCTAGAGTAGTAATCAACTGAAGAGAAGCGTTTGCGGTTGTCCCTTTGGCTTCTCGACGAGTAATAAAGGAGGAGTTGCTTGGGAACTGTAAACACACAGAAGAGAATCCAATTTTCCTTCACTACTTTTTTTTTTAAAACGAAGGGTCAAGAAGAGCCCAACTTTAAATTAACAAAGCCATCAACCAATCAAAATTATAAACCCGAAACTAATACAAGAAAACATAAAAGCGACAAGATACAAAAGCATTGGAAAGCAGCTCACAAGCCTCACACACCTAGCTAAATATGATCAAACATGGAGACACGCAACTCGGAGACGTGAAGGTCCTCGATCGCGGACAAGTCACAGGGAAGTAGGAGAATGCCAACACAGGAGCAGCACTTCCGACAGCGAGGAAGGGCACACCGTTGCCAAATCACCAGCGGCCCAACTCCACTGTCGAAGAAGGCCCCTACCTCCTTGCTTGTCTCGAAGGCGCGACCGTTGACAGTGTGGCCATTCACCCTTAGAACCTGGGAGGAAGAACACCGGCAGGCTGCATCTGAAAAGGAACCGAGCTCACTCGACTAGCCACGGAATGCTCACCTAGAGCAGAGCACCACCAAAAGCCACGGGCTGGACACGAATGAGGAAGAGATGCCGGAACGGACGAAGAAGAGCAGTAGCATAGTGTCCCTAGAAGGCATTGAGAACCTAAGGCCTTGACTAAAAATGAAGCTCTCACAGCACGCTGAGATGAGCCACCGGAGGGGAACACGCTCCCCTCTCGCTCTGGAAGGCAAGGCACACCTCCTCTGCCAAGAGAGCTCCTGAATGCAAGGAGCCACCAAGGATCTCGCCCCAGACTTAGTAGACCAGTTACTACCGCTGCTGCACACCCACCACATCGCCGAGAAGCCCAATGCCCACCTAGCTCCCAAAAACAACGTCTTCAGGAAGGACGCGACGCCAAGGGCGCCGCCACCGCCCAACTGAGTTGTGGTTTTCACCTGGGAGACTAGAGGGAAGGGGGGCGGATCTGACCTGAATGGCGCCTCCAAGGAGGGGAGCGGCGCCCTCGAGCGTTGCCGCCGCCAAGACCGGTGAGGCCGGCCTCGAATTTCCCCCGGCCTTCTAATCCCCGCCTCCATTACCCCAACGAGGTGAGATCCGGCGGCCCACAACGAAGCAGGCCGGATCCGGCCGGGGCGGAGCTCTCCTAACAGGGGAGGCAGGGGCGGCCAGATCTAGTGCCACCGACAGCCACAACTGCCGCTGCACCAAGGCTCTCGTCCTTCGGTTCACCCACCATCCACACGGCCAGGATCACCGGCCCACGCCCGCGCCACCGCCTGTCGCAAGGCCGGTGACGCCACTCCGACCAGGGCCGCCGCCCCGGAGAACACGGCCCCCCGCAGTAGAGGCAGGGCAGCCAGGGCCCCCGAGTCGCCCTAGCAGAGGCGACACGAGAGGAGGGGAGAAGAAAAGCCCAGATGCAATGTGAGATCCTCACAATCTTATTCACCTCTGTCAATTACATCGGTGATGCTAGAACTTGACAAGAATGGTCACTTTAGTGCTAAAACTTATGTCATACATGATACATCGAAGTGGTGTAAAAAGATTGGCTTAACGATGCAAACACGGTGCATTTGCTGTTTGTAACTTTGTATCGCTGACTTGGCACCGTATTTTGGTTTAGAGCAGTATATACTCTGCCTACATGGGATAAGGTCGGTCCCGCCTGTAAGCAAACGTACAAATAAGCTGGGCATGCATGGCCGAATGATAGCTTGAGGTTGCTGGTTCGATCAGCAAGGCTGCATGTTTATTTTTGAAAATCTTAAATTTATTTTGTCCATTTATAAAAGATATAAAGGATTATTTCATCATATAACTTTGTAGGTTATTGGGGTGGTGTGGCTAGCGAACCACGGACCACCAGCGCATCTGTTTTTCCAAATACAATTTTTTTAACACAGTACAGAGCCAAGCGCTTATATACATGCACATACACTCATCCCTACAAACGAACACACGTCTCTATCCCTATGAACACCTCCGAAAGACTGAGTCGGCATATCATCTTAAAAATTACGAACTCATTGTATGCACCTCGTCGTTGACAGGAACGTCTTCTCCTACTGAATGCGCATCACCGAAAATCCTGAAATAAATGCGAGCACTAGAACTTGAATCCTGATAGGCTGGGGATACCACAATCACTTTATCCATCCAAACCACAAGTTGGTTCACTCCAAATACAACTTCTAATCAGTATTTTTAATTCAAGTTGTTTAGCCAAAATGATATAAACCGTATGCATAGTTACCAGATATCAAAGGTTAACCTAAGAGTGGTTGTAATGAGAGTATCATAGCTAGTATCATGCATGCTAACTAGACTATTTTGCTGAGGTGGTATGGAATTAAATGGGGAAAGAAAGGATTGAGTATCATATCATGATACCGTATCATAATAAATGCTATACTACTACGTGTCATGCATGACAATAAATAAGATCACCTAAAATACTAGTGTATGATACTATGCCTTACGAAGGTAGTATCATACCTTAGGCTGCCTGTAATGGGAGTATCATAGATAGTATCATGTATGCCAACTAAGCAATTTGGATGAGGTGGCATAGAATTAAATGAAGAAAGAGAGCCTTGAGTATCATATCATGATACCGTATCATATTAAATGATGTGCTACTTTGTGTCATGCATGACAATAAATGTAGTCATCTATGATACCAACATATGATACTATGCATTAGGGATGTAGTATCGTAGACTAGTATCATATGCATGATACTAGTATATGATACTCCCCATTACAACCAGCCTTAATATCATATGCATGATACTAAGCTATGATACTACCCATTACGGGCAGTCTAATGAGTTGGCCTGCATGCAAACCAGGCATGCAGCTATCGGGTCGAAGGTTCGAACACCGTAGCGACCCATTACTGTAACATCTCAAATTTTCAATTTGAAATGTTATACATAGATCATTCATGCATATCATATTTTATTGCAATTCGTTTCTCGATCCTCAAAATTCTAAGCAACTCAAGGACCCTCGGAGAGAGTTGGGGATTTCCCTTGTTTCATATTTGAGTTTTATCAAATATTGAAACGAGGATTTTTGGTTTTAATTATTTTTCTCTCCGAAAATATTTCATATTAAAATATATGAGAGGAGATAATATGACTTCTCCAAAATAAATGAAATATTGGGGGAAAATATTAAAATCAAATATTGGATTTTATTCGGAGTTTATTGGTATTTTATTTGAATTATAAAAAATTGCACGTTTTTCAAAGTTGCATTTTAGGTTCAAGAAAATGTTCATCTTATTCTAAATATTTTATTTAGACGATGAAGATTTGTTTTGGCATTTTTAGATTTTTATTTTATTTTCCAGGATTTATTTAGTTTCGGCGAAATTATTTAAAAAAACTCGTAGGGCCCGACTGGGCCGAAGCCCAGCTGAGTCGGCCAAAGCCGCCCGCGCCTCGTCTCCGACCTGGAGACCGCGAGCGCCACCGCCGCCGCTAGCGGAGTCCGGCCGAGACTCCTCCCGCGCCGCTTGCCCCTTCCCCAAGCCGCCGCACCCCCTCCTCTTATAAGCCTCCCCCTGGAGCCCCGAGCCGCCCCACACCGCCGCCGCAAGTCGCCTGCCCCCGCCGTCGCCCGCGCTGCCCCGTGCCGCCGCTGGCCGCCGCCGCCGCCGCCCGCGCTGCCCCGCGCCGCCGCTGGCCCCGCGCCGCCCCGCCCCACTCGCCGGAGCCGCCCTGCCGCGCCGGACCTCGCCGGAGGTATAAGCGCCATTCGGTTTTTTTATAAAACCGGTTTGATTTTTGTTAGAAAACCCTAGTTTTTTTGGATAGATCGGTTCGCCGGTTTTTTTTGGTTTAGTTACTTTGCGGACATTCGTCCGTACGTTCGTTTTAACGAACGGTGTTCACTCGTTAGCCGCAGACAACGAACGTTCGTTCGTTAGCCTGTTTGTCAGTTTTTTTCTCGGATTTTCCGCAATTATTTTCAATCGCGATTTCTGATCCGATTTTTGTTTGAGTTTATCTTTTCGCTCGTTTGTCGGAATCAGGCGATTCAAGCGCCTAGATCTTCGTCTCGAAACCCTCTTTCCGTTTAACCAACTTGAACAAGCTTTTGCTACTGTAAAATTTGACCTTAGTCCAGATTAGTAAACGGATCTTGTTTCTTTCGCAGTTTGAGTTTCGATGCTCCGCTTGATTGATTCTTTTCGCAAACCGGAGTTCTTAAGTTGAACTTTCTGGTTAGATCTTCTTATTTGAGATTTACCCGTGTTTCTTTGCTTGATTGCTTATGTATGCTATTGTTTGTTTGCGATGGAACACCCGGAGTGCGAAGCGTGCTACTACGAGTCCCTAGGTTTTGCAGATCATCAGCAAGGCAAGTAACATTTTGATCATACCCCTTTATCACCCAGTTTTTGTGCATTAGTTCTAATCCTCAAACATTGCATGGTTAGGATGTGATTAACATGTGGGTTGGGAAGTAGTTGATGAGGTAGAACCTATTGCCCTGTTATATTCAAACCCTTGGGAGTTACTTCTACGAATTACTTATATTGCTATGTTATGCTCGTAGACGTGGTTTGGGTGAGTGAAATCCATGACAGCTGTGAGAGTGTTAATTAATGGTTCAACTTAAGGTGGCAACTTGAATACACATCTGGGTGGATTGTTAGTTGGGCACCTGGGGAATCCAATGTTGTCCTAGGATATCCTGGAGTACCCGCGTGATAATCCTATGGTCCGCCACCCAGGCTCAAAGGGAACCGAGATATTTTCATGCTAGAAACTTCCGTGTGCAGCCACAAGCTATTATGGGCTCTAGCATAGTTGAGTAAGTTGCATGAAGCTCCCGAAGAAGTGGATCAGCAGGTAGAGGGATGTAGGTTGGTATGGTCTGCCCGGAGTAAGGGGTTAATACTTCTGAAAGACTGTGTCTCGGTCATCCGTTTCTCAAACACCCTGTAGTGCGAGAAATCCAACGGAGGAGATCGAGTCTTGTGGGAAAAAGTGCGCAAACCTCTGCAGAGTGTATAAACTAATCATGGTTAGCCGTGTCCCCGGTTATGGACATCTTGAGTATCTAGTACTTGGAGTATCATAAGTATCTCATCACACTAAACTAATATTGTTGGGTTGTTAATTACTTTAATTGGAATTGAGTTGGAGGAACCTTCTCAATGATGTTTCAACTACCATGATAGTTAAATAAAATCTATTCCTTTGTTGTAGGGAAAAATTGGCTTTTCGCAAAAACCATAACCATAGAGCTTACCACCAGCAAAATATGCATGTAGTGATAGCATTATTCTATTCTTGCTCTACTGTGTTACTTTGCCAGCATATTCCATGTGCTGACCTGTTTTCGGGCTGCAACCTATTATGTTGCAGACTTTTTAGACAAGGAGTAATTAAGATTCATTAGGTCGTTGCTGTGCAGCTCAGCTATGCCGTTGGAGTTGATGGACTCACTTTATCTTCCAAGCCTTCCGATATTATCGTATTAGATGGCCTTAAGCCATATTTATTGTAATAAGTTCTCTTTTGAGACATTCGATGTAATAAGTGTGTGATTGCTACTCTGTTATAAATCCTCGAGTACTGTGTGTGTCAGCATTACCGATCCAGGGATGACACTGAAGCACAGAGACTTGATCGTTTGAGGTCGGGTCACTACAATTACTTTTTAGTCCACTACAATAAATTGTGTTGTCTCACTGACAGGTGGGACCTGCTCGGTGCCTGGAGACTGCTACTATTTATTTCTATGTTTTCTTACAAGTAGGACCCACTTTATGCCATGTAGGCAGAGTATACGGATCCATACTGAAATACGGTGCCAAGTTAGCGGTATGTATGGTAAATGCATTGTATTTACACTGCTGAGCCAACTTGTTAATCCAGTTCAATGTACGCTACAAGTTCTAGCATTAAAGTGACCATTCTTGCCAACTTATAGCACCACTGATGTAATTGACTCTATTCACCTGGATCCCATCGCGTTGATAAATGAAGCTGCAGTAACCAAAGAAAAAGTACTCACAAGTCGTCTAAACTTGTGAAGAGAACTACAAAATAAACATTTAACTTCTACACATGCTTAAAAAGTTGAAATAGTTATTTGTAAGTTGCATGAACTTGACACTTGGGTAAGTCGATCTAGGAAGAAGACGAGGTGCGGGAAGGCCGGCCAGGTCTCAGGCAGGAACGACCCGGAGCCGGCGGCCGCGCCAAGGCTTGTCTGATTTGGGTGAGGGGGTCCAGACTCGCCGGAGAAATCTTGTTGCTAGTGGAGGTTTAGAGGGATCCACAGGCAGGCCAGGATAGGGCGTGCGATGAGGCGCACGTGGGAGCGCCTTTGGCCACTAGTGGCAGCAGCAGGCAGCCCGACCAGCGCTAGAATATCGTTTAGAAGATGGAGCAGCTGGAGGTAGAAGAACACACAATAGCCATTCAATTTTGATCCAACAATGAAAAGAATAGTGACCTGAATGTTGTTTTCAAGCAAATTCTATATAGTTGGCCCATTAAGAAGTAGATTATATGTAAGTGTTGAAATATAGGGTGGGGCTTGGGCTCATCTAACAATTTCAGAAAATCTCTAAGAACCGATGTGGATTTTATGACAATGTGTGTGGTCGGAAGTTTAGTCTCATACCGCTAATGGAAGAGGACTTGGACCTCCTTATAAGAGTTTCTTTTCCACATGCTATTAGAGTTTGAGAAGAGAAGTAATTCACATGCGCTCCTCCTTCGCTGCCCGCCTCGCCATGACGTGTGCGCCACGAGTTGCGGGAACGACCTGAGCTCACACCTATAAGTTTATTTTTGCCGGTCAAGAACGGAGAGTCCTTAATAGATGAGCCACGATCTGAAATGTCGGATCGTGGACTGTTATCGACTCGGACATGGGTCCAACCCACGTCTCTTCATCTGGCCGCGCCTATATAACTGAGGCGTTGGCCAACCCTAGCCGTCATGAAGAACATATCACATCTACTCTGCCTCCACGTGCATCGCATCGTCCTTTCTCGTTCCTTTTGCTGCTGTCGCTGCCGATCCCATCTCGTCTGCCACGTACACGGTTCGCGGCAGTAGGCAGCCCGACCGGCGCTAGAATGCGATTCCGAAGAAGGACCAACTGGAGGTAGAAGAACACGATAGCCATCCAATTTTGATCCAACAATGAAAAGAATAGTGACCTGAATGTTGTTTTCAAGCAAATTCTATATATTGCCCCCTTAAGAAGTAGATTATATGAAAGGGAACATCCTCTAAGTTTCTAAGCTCCAAGGCATGTGAGAGTTTCGTTATTTCCCCCCTAAATGGGCCCATTTGACAGGGTCAGGTCGTGCCATGGACCTGTCAGCTTAGAAAACATAAGCGACGGTCAAATTCTGGTCAAACTCCATGCCTCCATGTCAGTTCACTACTACTTGAGAGTCCTTCAACTTCGTCATCTTCCGGCCACCCCCTCATCCTTCTATCTCTCTAAACAAATTCACACTTGCGTCCGATTCCGGCTTCTCCACATGTAAACCGTGTCGCGGATCGATGGTGCCTACACCGCTTCCCCGCCTCAGCCTACCCCCCTCCCCAGTCGTGTCCCCTGCGATGAACCGTACCTATATCTCTGTTCGTCAGCGTGGCCGCCGGTGGTCATTGAACCACCTCCATGGCTTTTCTTCGACATCTAGCTAGGCCCTCCACTTGGCCTCCATGCTCCTCGTGATCCTGGCCTGCATCTTTGGAATGTTGTATGCACCTACACTTTTGGGGTGAATATGAACGAGAAGGATAGGGCCAGGTCACTATAGCTCGTTAGCTACTACCTCGGCCACGCAGTCGTGTGATTGTGATGGAGGGCATACTGCGATATGCATGTGAGGAGAGGAAATGCATGCCTGCACGGATGTAATGGCTAGAGCATTAATCATCTTCTCACATAGATTTCCTAGAATTTACTATCTACCATGATTAAAGGGGGCATATGACGCTTAGTTTCTTTCTGAGAGCAATTACAATAAGATGACATAAGCAGGCTATAAGGACTAAAATATTATATCTTTTCTTAGTTGAAGGAGAGAGAAAAAAAACGAACTCTTAGTTAGTACTACTAGTCAACCGCAGCACGAGCCCCAAGACAGTTGATGAGGTTGTAAGGTAAGCCAATTATTCATAAAGTAGTACACAATTAAAATATACTATTGTACATGACGACTATTAGGTTGGTTGTAGACGATATGGTGATTTTTTATAGCCGATTGTTGGCTCAATTATTAACCATACTCTAAGTATCGAGCCACCTAACTCGGGACTAGGTCCTTAGAAATCTTTACTACCCATTTGGGGACGGAGAGAGTATGTGCTACTACCTCCGTTTCAGTTTACAAGTCCTACGCGTATACCTAGGTTGCCAATTTTATGACCTTAATATAAATTATATAATACAAAAATTATACGGTTTAAAAATAGAACATTTGAAGTTTATATTGGTATATTTTTTGTAATATATGACTTGTATTAGGTTGGTCAAATTGATGACCTAGGAGCACGCGCACGCCCTGTAAACTGAGAGAGAGGTAGTACAATTATTTTGAACCTAGTTGCATGGAAAAGTGTTATGAATCCATACGTTTGTCAAGCAGGTAATAAATGACGTGTGGTGAAAGGAAGATTTACAAATCTGAAAAACATATGAATCTGGTAGGCTTGCAAGTACAGAACATAGTATTGTCACAAAAGACATGAAGATTACATGTCATTTCAACATAACAAAGGAAAAGTTTCTTTGTCCTACATGGAGGAGTGTTAAAAAAAGATTGTTGTGAATGTTCAAAATGCCCCTAGATCATAACCCTAGTGGATGGTGGAATCTTGCACAACTTTGGGTTATCTAAACATGCCTTGGGTCTCATCTCTCAGTCACATCAAACAACTTACACAACCCCACCCCTCAATATTTGGCGCGAATTTTTTACAAAGATCACAACCAGCAAAAGGGCATTTTTGGACTGAGATGTCCCTACTAAGTATTAATTGCGGTCCTGAAATCATGCCAAAATTGAGGGACAACGGGTCATTAATGGCCGAGAGAGCGAACAATGTGAGATGGAGTCACAATGGGGAGTAATTTAGACTAGTAACATCACATTTTACTAGGCTATGTTACTACCTTCACAGTGGGTAGTAACGTGTGTGTTCTCATGTTATGGTTCATTTATTAGCCTATAAACTCATATTATCTTGGTATGTGATGTTACAGTAACTAGCTAAGTTACCATCATCATCTCTCTCATCATTAAATGTGTGCCACATAAGCAAAATTATCTTGAAAAATGTGATGTTACTAGTGATGTTACTCACACTATGGCCAGCCTGAGGGGAGAGAATGCATCGAATGTAATTGCTAAAGCATTAATCGCCTTCTCCAATAGATTGCCTAGAATTTGGTCGCTACCATGATCTCAAGGGGCAAGATCAGAAGTCTGGTTCCTTTGTGAGCCTTGGGTTGCCTAACCCAGGACTAAATCTTTGAAAATTATGCCTTCTATTTTGGGTTGGAGATGTGCTACGAATCTTTTGGGTCGAGTTGCATGGAAATGTCTTATGAAATACATCATTTCAACTGCCAATAAAATGACTTGAGATGAATAAGAGTATTAGGGACCTCTACTTCTAATGTCTGAGTTGGTTGAATAGTACGGTTTATTTTCGTCTCACCATTTTCAACCGTTTTATTTTGCTGGTTTTTTTCGTCCCCTCCCCCACCCCGTTGGTTTAGTTTCGCATCACCCTCTCACACAACGAAAAAAATCTGAACGGGTCAGAACTTTTCATACTGACGCAAGTTATTTAGTAATATCTTTATGTGAAAGAATCAATCACGGTCAATTTCTAGAGTTCAAATCTAAATTAATTACCTTAAATCGCTCAATCACATTAATTAGGAAACAAATAATCAGTTTTAAGAAATCTCATTATTAAAGCATTTATGTACCTACTTAATTTGTAATGGAATATAATCTCATTATTCTCTACTCCTATAATGTGCCAGTACGTACGTCGTTTCATTCGCTGGTTCCCTCCCCTCTCCATCGATCGAAAGTCGCCAGCCCTACCCCTCGCACGATCTCCACCACGTTTCCAGTTTTCTTTTTTTTTCTATCCAAAAAAATCAGATCGCAATCCATCTTTCCTTTAATGCACATCTCTCCTGTAAAAAATCGGGACACATGCCCTTCCTTCTCATTAACATGAGTTTCTCCTGAATCTCTACTCCTAATGTGCCAGTACATACGTCGTTTCGTTCGCTCGTTCCCTCCCCTCTCCATCGATCGAAAGAAGTCGCCAGCCCTACCCCTCGCACGATCTCCTCCACGTTTCTAGTTTTCTTTTTTTTCTATCCAAAAAAATCAGATTGCAATCCATCTTTCCTTTAATGCACATCTCTCCTGTAAAAAATCGGGACACATGCCCTTCCTTCTCATTAACATAAGTTTCTCATGAATATCTAGGATGCAGTCCTCTCCTTCCCACTAATCTCTTACTAGCTATACCCGCGCGGCGCCACGCCGCGCCCGATTGATACTTAGTGTTTGTAGGTGGCATCTTTGTTGTACACATTGAATTTTAAATTAAAATAACAAAATTATGAGAATAATGTTGTATTCTCAACAAATAAGTAATATATAGAAGCAAACTGAAAAGGATAAATTTATTGTCACTATTCGTGATGCATTCTAGATCGATAACAGACGCTATGTAAAGTTTGCATCGGTCAAACAATATAAATTGATGAAACTGTACTCTCTCTCTCTCTCTCTACTCACAAAAACACATGTTTTACATACTGGGTCTCAAATTCATCAACACTAAATATACAAGTGCACAGATAAGTGCTCTACAGGTTTGTACAAACTAAAGAAATTCATTACCACTGAACAGAAGTACTACAAAACATACAAAGTCATTGGCACCGAACATCTAATTCCCTGTTGTACTACTTCCTTGTTCACCAAGGGCTGATTAATCTGCATCACATGATTGATAGACTGACAGCCTATAATTATATTCATTTTTTATAAAGAATGTGCTATTTTTTTTGTTAAAATTGTGCTAGTGTCATGGTGAAACAGATTGCATAGATGGTTGATTTTTCATTGTGAAAAATATTGTGTAAAAACATTTCACTATATTTGTCCATTATTCTCCTCAAACATGGATCACTGATATGTTTTTATTTGGTTAGATTGACGGTTTGGCAAAAAATATATTAAAATAGAAGATGATAACTCGGCCAGCTTACACCAAGTCGGACACTGAAGCGGTTTTCGATTCCACCACAAACCTAGGAACTAACCATTACTCTCTCCAAATCTGTGGAGCATCTCATCCTTTGTAGCGATCTGGTATCAACACACGGGACTGGCATCATATAAGAAAGCCAACATGATAAGATCACACCCGTCAGGAAAAAGGCAGAGATTTTTTTGTTACTCTTCCTGCTTCTTTTCAACTTCCTCTTTTACCAGATCAAAGTAAGGCGATCTGCAGTTACCAAAAGGATAGGTAAAGATCATGATTGTTTAGTTAATCAAGCAATGGTGGTGCAATACTAAACAAAGATAACAAACGGTGATCATTCTATGAAATAGTACTCCCTCCGTTCCTAAATATTTGTCTTTCTAGATATTTTAATAAGTGACTATATACGGAGCAAAATGAGTGGATCTACACTCTAAAATATGTCTACGTACATCCGTATATAGTAGCCATTTGAAATGTCTAGAAAGACAAATATTTAGGAACAGAGGGAGTATATGATAACATCATACATTTTCGCAGTACAATCAAAAATAAAATGATTACTTATAGGAAAATGCATTATTTTCTGTCTTTTAGTACTTCGGGGAGGACAAATAGTGTAACATGACACCAGATCAGCAACTTCCTTGAATCTGACATGCTTATATCATTTCATAATATGGCCTTGCACTTGAGATTCCAAATAGAAGAATGGTTGGCCGTTTCTTCTAGTTAATTATAATATAGACAGATAGTATACAATATAGGCTTGCACACAAGACTCAAATGGGAACATGGTAAGCCGTTTCTTCTAGCTAGTTGTTCCATTGACAAAAATATAATGGAAAATATCATCATGATCTATACCAAGTGCAAGGTACATGTGCAGAACAAACTATAGAAGGGATACCATAGAACAGTAGAGAAAAATCAGTCCTACACCTCACCAAAGTCTTTCTTAGCCTGTTATGTCTTCCCTTCCTCCTGAAGTCTCGTATGTATTTCCTTCTAAAGCCTCATACAGTGCGCTTGAGATATATTCTTTTCAAGCTCCTCACTCAAAGAGCAAAAGAAATGTAATAAAAAAATCACGAAAAATAACAGTACTGCATCGGTAATGTATTCATATGGGGCCTTGCAAATAGGTGTAAATTTCAAAAAGAAAAGTTATGTTTATCTTTTCATCGTATTTTCTGGCAAGAACTTGGTGGATTATAAATTATCTATATAATGTGATTGTTATGAAAAAAATAAACACGATATATTTGACATAAGAACACGACAAAGGGGGAAATTTCCTTCTCCAACAAGGCATATAGAACTGTCATTAAAAAAGAATGGCAATTGCCCAGCAAACCTATGGAGTAGTCGATAATCCTATTGTCAGCTCATTTCACACACGAATTCACATACAGTAGTAGGATATAGAGTTCTCTTTGTTAATAAATTAGGCCATGTTTGCAGGCATTAAACATCTTATAGTCCAGTCTAATGCCAATTTAAAATTGACACGGCTGCGCAATACTGCAGAGGAGGAGACCCGCATGATATGCACGTCTACCATGATATGCACGTCTACCATCTTGTACATCTGAAAATGCTTGTACAGTGTGCTGCCTAAATACAATCTGATCTAGGTACAAAACTGGAGCAACTTAGACTATCAGGGAGTTAAATCACAAAATCTATTGACCCACATATCTAACAAAAGAATAAGAATTATCAACATCGGTCCAATCTGGAGTAAGTTTATAAACTGGACTATCATCAAATCTTCTCAAAAATGAAAATGATGCTTTGCTAACTGGATGAAAAAAAGATACGGCAGCTCACTGTTACATATCACTAACCATAACTGCCATAGAGCAGGAATCTTGTTCATATAAATTGAATTTATATGTACTAATTTATGGCCACTATAAGAGATGACTACACACCAAAGGAAAACTCCAATGAGATCGACCGCTGACATATTGTCACTAAAAATATGTAACCGCTGAAAGGAACATGATATAGAGTATTTGAGGAGATGGACAAAGGAACATAGTTGAAGGCAGCATCTAGTTTTTTGAGCCTTGTCATTTTGATTCTCATCGTAACTCCAAACCTGTTACAACATAAGATTTGTCTATGCTCTCAGCTGTAACAATTATCTTTTTTGTCACAAACTCTTCAGCAAAACAACAACAATCAATTGTGAGTAAAAACTAACTGGCAATCTGATTCATTCGAGTTATTTACTCAAAATCACCACACTTGGGGCTAGGGTAACAACTTAGTACCACATTTGCGTCAGGGCACAAAAAACCACCGAAATTGCGCCTAACATGTAACGCAGAGCACTGATGCTTGCTGGGATTTGGTCACGAAAACAGTCAAACTGACAGGTAGGACCTGCTTGTCGGAATGACGTGGCAAAGACCAAGTACAAAAAAAATGTGTTGACTAGGTGAGATGGCAGATGAGATGCGGGCCCCGCCTGTCATTGACTACGCATTCATCTTCATCCCATCTTTATTCCTTAGGAGCATTGCATCGAGCACCTTGTGGGCGGCCGAGCCGAGAGCTCCATGGCCATGGCAGCCGAGCCCCTGCTCAAACTAGGCCCGGGCCGCCTCAGCCTGTTCCCTGCACGCCATGAACCATCGAATCTGGCTGCCGCCCCCGCCGGCATGGACAGCCGAGCCGAGAGCTTCATGGCCACCATGGCCGCCGCAGCCGAGCCCTGCTCAAGCTAGCGCAGGGCCACCTTACTCTTGGCGTCGACGTGCTGGCCTGCGGGCAGGGCAATTGAGGAGGCACAGATCCCGCGAAGCTTCCTGTACACGGCGACTGCGTCGAGCGGCGCGACGGAGTTCGCTGGCGAGTCCGCCATGGACGACGACGTGTATGCCCTCGCCTTCTTCTTCACGCATGGCGTCGGCTTGCTGGCTTGCAGGCATGGCTAGCGAGGAGGCGCAGGTCCCGCGGAACTTCCTGGACACGGCGACTCCGTCGGGCGGCGCGACGGCGTTCGCTTCCGAGTCTGCGCTCACCTTCTTTTTCCTGTACACAAATATGCGCTCACCTTCTTCTTCACGCATGCGTGCTCACGCATGGCGTTGACGCGTCTGAGCAAGCATACATGCTCAAGGGGAGCCACTCTCCCCTTCCCTGCGTGGCCACAACTTGGCTCGACCGGCACCATGCCCGCGCCGCTGCGTATGCCAGCTTCGTGAGCTGGCGGACGGGATGGAGGCGTTCCTCTACTCACTACTCCCGCCGTTCCTTTGGTCACTGCTCCGGCGTGGCCATGGCGTGTTGTGACTCCTTCAGTGGCCAGAGGATGAACGCACATAAGGTGCTCGATGGAATGCTTCATAGAGAAAAATGGTGTGAAGAAAATGACTTTCTAGTCATTGACAGATGGCCCCCCCGCTCATTTGCCACATCAGTCGGTCAAACTTTTTGGTCTTGGCCATGTCAGCCCGACAGGTGGGCCCAATGTGTCAGTTCCGCTATTTTCGTGAGCAAATCAGACAATCAATGCTCTTCGGTATTCGTTAGGCGCAAATCTGGTGGTTTTGTGTGCCCTGGCACAAATGTGGTAGTAAGTTATTACCCTAGCCCCAAGTGTGGTGGTTTTAGGTAAATAACTCGATTTATTCATATAAAATGAAGTAGGTGTTCATGGAACCAAATATCTAGTATGATGTAGCACACTGTGAGTCAAGTCAATTTCTTTATGCAACTACATAATCAGTAAGATCTATTTTGTGACCTTCACCGGCAAATTTTCTGATCTGCTACCTTATCTTCATCTACAGCTCCAAAACAGCATAAAAGGGGAAAGAGAAAACAAATTATGTGCAGCCAAGAAGGAACTTGAGGCTTGAGATATTTCTGACCTGTAGATTTTTAATGAGCAGACTACTGTACAGGGGAGATGCTACGACAAATGTAAAAGAGGAACCATCAGAAAAGGGAGAGGCAGAGAGAGATGCCCTATGAGAAGGTTGGAGAGAAGCGCCCGTGGGAGGATGTGGGCAGCAGACATAGGAGGGGCAGGGGGGAGCTGCGCGGGAGAGGCAGAGAAGCGCTATTGAAGGTAGAGAAGAAGCATGATGGAAGAGGTGGGGAGCAACCATGGGAGCGGCCATGGGAGGGGAAGGAGGAACAACGCGAGAAGGGGAATGAGGAAGAAAACTTGAGGGGCCGAGAAAAATCACCTGATTCGGCATAGGCGATTGCTTGCCGCGCGGGGCTGCACATCCTCATCTTCTGCTTTAAAGCATTAAGCGAGTAGACGCCGCGCCTGAGCTACTTTGAAACATGGATAGAGGGAGGAGGCGCGACCGATCAAAACATGAAATCGGGGCAAGCATGAAGAAATCGCACGAACGCTCAACACCGACTGGATTTGTTCGCCGCTCGACATGGATCAGAATTAATAAATTACTACTAGAGTCGTGTGTGCTTACAGGTGAACTACAGCTCGCTGGGCTAGATCTAGACGACGCCCTGTCCCATGGCCATTAGATGCCCGGGATGCTCCAATCCAAGGCTAATTCACTCTGGAAGTTCCCTCTCAAGCTCCAGCCGCCGCCGGTGGAAGAACTTGATCGAGATCTCGGGGCCGCCATGGGAAGAGCTGCGGTAGACATGGCAATCTTCCTCGATGATCGAGGCGTGGAAGAGGACGCCGGCGGACGGGACAACCCTGCAGCCGCCGCTCCAGCACTCGATCGTGCTTCTTGTGGCTCAAGGTAACCATCCCCACCGCGTCGGTTGCGCTTCCTGTACGCCATCTCCGATGGCTCCCCTGCCACCAGCTCGGCCATGGGGAGAGGAGATGCGGAGAGGGGCTGCGCCGAGAGGGGAGACAGGAGCTCGACGGTGAGGTTAGGAGGGCCGGGAGGAGGCGAGATAGGGACCGTCAGCTAGGAGAAGAGTCACTTTTTATAGTCATCTACGGCGGTGCGACGGTTGCGCTGGATTGGACGGGATCCTTCTAGCTAGTCCTGACAGATCTCGAGAAGAGCTGAGATAGCGACAACACAAATGGACCGACAACGACCGAACAGCAGAAAGCGACGCAACAGATGGACCAACAACGGCTAGCGCAAACAGCGAACCTGACAACGACACAGAAAAAATCCAACGGCCAATAGAAATGAAAGAAACAACCACGCCAGCCTACCCCACATGCAATCAAAAATGCTAAACCCACCAAAGGAATCATCACACCAGTTCAAAAAATTTGAAACAAAAAACCGAAGCCACAACGCGTTTCTACCCCGCCCCGTACCAAAATAATACCACGCGCCAGAACCAAAACTCACCAAGAGTCACTTTCATCCAAATGGCTGAATCTCAACGCAAAAACTTTGCCTGGAATAGAGGCTTGAGTGAGGATATATATGCCTGCAAAGAGAGCCTTGGCTCAGTGGTTGGGCATGCGGTTGTGCAGCCTAACGACCCGAGTTCAATTCCTAGAATTGACAGGTGATGCACAGGGGTTTTCCCCCGTTTATTGAGGATCAAGTTTGGTGTGTGGTGAAACCACTCATCAAGAAATATCTTGATACTCATTTAAAAATATCCGAGGACCATGTTTATCTTGGTACTCATACTAAAATGGCCGTATGCATCCCTAGTTGGTGCAGAGGCCGGGAAGTGAAATTCACTCCCATTTTTAAGGACGCCTTGGGCTCCTCCCCCCGCGTCGTCCGCTCTGGGCGACTCGAGGGCCAAACCCTAGTAGGCCGCCGGTTCCCCCCACCTCCCTCCTCCTCCTCCGCCGCCGCCGGCAGCCGCCCTCGCGGTGGTAGGCGGCGGCAGGGATTCCCCGTGCACCCGCCTCGACATTGGTGACCGCCCCACCCCGCATCAGACACCGCCGCCCACTTCTCCAGATCCTGGTGGCCGCCGACGCCAGCCCTCTGTGGCGGCCGTTGGTCGTCGGAGCTGTCGGCTTGCCCCCCTCCCGTTCCGGTGCGGGGGACTCCTGGGAAGGTCCGACTGTCAGATCAGGCCGGCTCTGCCCTGGATCGAGGCCGGCTCCTCTCTGGCGGCTGGTGGGCCGGGAATCGCCGGATCCGCTCAGATCTGGCCGGTGTAGCCCTGCCTCGTCGCCCGGCTTGGGTGTTCACGGTGTGGTCTCCCTGGTGGCGGCTGTGTGGGTCGTTTTCCGTGTTTTGATGGGATGTGCGCGGTGGGTGGATGCCGGGGCGGCGGCCTCGGGCGGTGTGGACGGCGTTGCCTCTCGTCGGACAACGGTCGTGGGAGCTGGTGGTCCGTGACTTCGGTCGTGCGGGCGGCGAGGTCTCGGTGGACGTCTACTGCGGTGGGTCGGGGTGCCCCGTCATCCGGCGTGCCTGCTTTGATGGAGTCCAACGCCTTCTCCGACTGCGTGCGCTCCCCTGGCCAGGTCTTTGGCCGGGTGGATGGGACGGGGGCGGGATCAGGGGAAACCCTTGGCCGTCGGTGGAGGCCACGACAATGGCGGCGCCTTTCTGGGTGTCGGTTCGCTTCTTGGAGGCCTTGTCGAGGTCCTATCCCGTCTCTTGCTGTGCTATTCATTTGGGCGAAAGCTCTAGTTCCCCTTGCGGGCGACGGCGTCGTACCTTCGTCGCGCTCCTTCTTGAAGGCGTCTCTTGGGGTTCCCGAAAGCACGGTGGGCGTTTTGTGGTGCGTGTGAGGTATTTGGCGGCGGCAATGTGTGCGGCGTTTCATCTTTTCTACCGTCGATCTTCATCTTGTGGTAGCGCTCCTTCTGCTTGGAGATGGACTAGCGTAGGTGGTGGTCGTCATTTGGCGTCATGGTGGCGTCGATGGCAGAGGATCCTGCCAAGGTTGGAACTTCAATCTGCTCTGAAGACGGACCAGTGAAAGATGGCGGCGACGACACTTGTGAGTGCGTCAGACCGGTTTATGCCCCAGATCCGGTATGTGGCTAGGCTGGGGATTCCGGCTATTGATGTTAGGTTTAGGTGAGTGGTCTGGGTAGTGGCCCAGCTAGCACCCCTTCATCATTTGGATAGGAGTAGTGGCATATGTTGCCTAGACCGCGGATTCAGGCATATTGTTTGTAACACTTTGTAAGGTCCTCGAGAATAATCAATAAAGTGGCCGCATGCATTTCCCAGATGCAGAGGCCGGGGGTCATCCTCCTTTTCAAATATATATATATATATGCCTTTCCTAAAGATATCTCGTCCTGCCCAGCTTGATCTAATTCAATTTAGACGAAGGACACCTTCAGGAACAAGACGATCTACTTGTTCGCACACGAACACGTCACCGTGTACCTCCAACGCCGAGGGTGATGCACCGCAGCTCACGTCGAAGGAGACCCGACCGGAAGCGCGGTACGCAAGCAATCCGGCGGGTGCTTTTGAGGACCCGAAACCCCACGCGCCCGGGAGGGACCCCGTCAGGGCGTGTGGCGGCTATGGGCTGCCCTAGATCGGTTCGCCCGCCCCTAGAGCCTCGAGGATCGCTGCCCTTCAACACGAAGAACGAACGAAGAACGAGGAAGAAGAAGAACAAGGGAGAAGGAAAAGTAAAGGTAAAAGATGTAGATAGATTTGTTCGATTGTGTGTTGTTTCAATCGGCCGTCACCCCCAACATATATGAGAGGCGGCTGGACTTCCCGTACAACAAAAGGACTAAAAATTCCGTCCAAAACATCAAAAACCCTAACCTAACTCGGACAGGAATCTTTGGCAATTTCCGGATCAATCTCGGTCTCACCGATTAGTTTTTTTCGGTCCCACCGAGTGAACATTGCAAACTTTCTGTAACTTTCTGTAATTTTTCGGATCAACTCGGTCTCACCGAGTCAATCAACTCGGTCGGTCCGAAATGACTCTGCAGCTTCTATTTCTGACCTTGTTTTGCCTTCACAGGTTGCATACGACCTCCGATTTAGATGTTCTTTATATCAAAATCGATCGTTTCGACGATACGAAGACAATCCGTCTAGAAACTTTTCCCATATGAGGCCATCTTGGAGGCGTAATCAGCCGAATAGTATTCTGAATACAAAATCTGAGTACTTCGAACACAACTTCAGCCTTAGAGATGAGACCGGATGACTATGGCCCAAATATCAAAGTTTTTCCTTTTGACGATACGGAACTTTCTCACTTTGAGCACTTCTCTATTTGAGGCCATCTTAATTAAGTTCTTGGCCGTGCCGAAATCTGGTGTCAACACATGCCCCCCTGTTTTTCGGCAAACTTGTGTGCCGAAAAATAACTTGCATGATGATTTTCCTAAGGACGATGTCAACACTCCATCAGCCATTCTATGTGCTTAGGGCGATAATTTCTATATCGGCCATGTTTAATTTCTTGTTTACATCATACCCTGGAACCAATTACCACCAATCGGCTTTAAAGAGATGGGAATGAACCCGTTCCTCGTAGCACTAAGGAAATCAAACTCCGAGAGGTCATGCCCTGTTAAGCAAGTAACATCCGGATGATTCCAATCCACCGATGTGTCGGCCAAAGCAACACAAGCCGAATTATCCGCGTGAATGACTTCTACCTCATTATCGACCCATTGTATTAAGAATTGATGCATGGTAGATGGCACACATTGGTTAGCATGAAGCCAATCGCGGCCTAATATAACATTATAGTTACCTTGCACCTCGGCGATGAAGAATGTGGTGGCCAAAGTTTTACTTCCCACGGTGAGTTCCATGCACATCACACCTTTGGCCTCTGTTTTTTCTTTTCCCTCAAATCCATTAAGTACCATATTGGTCTTCATCAATGCGTTATCGTCTAACCCCAACTTCTTGAAGACCGAGTAGGGCATAAGATTTACCACAGCACCACCATCAACGAGCATCCTAGCAACCGGCGATCCGTTAATATGACCTTTGAGGTACAATGGCTTCAAGTGTTTCACCGGTTCTTTTGGCTTCTCGAAGATAGCATTCTTAGGACCAAAATCCAGCTGGGCTACCTCCCATTCTTTACCTATAGCACGAAACTCGGCAGGTAAGTAATATACCATATTAATATCCATACCTTCCCGAACCGGCGTAGATTCATAATCCACCATCTCATCTTCATCCCCCAATGTGAATATTGGGCTCAAAGATTCCTCAACTGAAGGGGATGTTTCAGGTGGTGTGGACGATGTAATAGGGGTTGCATCATCCTCTTTTGGTGGCGAATGGGTTGCTGTAGCTAATGTAGAAGCATCTGCGTTTTCCTTTTGTTTAGGCCTCCACACTTGTTTTGTGAGTGCCATGGGCCGAATTTCACTTAACAATTCGTCCCTTTGCCTCTCCTATTTGTGATCTACCTTTTTGTGGTTCCTCATGCGTTGTAATCTCCTTTTCATGGTCTTGGTTAAACCGGGAGGACACCACTTAGGTTGAGTATATTTGGGATCCCTTGGTTTGGCCTTGCTTGTGCTCGCCTCATGATCACTAACCATGGAACCCTGCTGAACAATAACAATATCACCATTAGAAGTAGCCAGATTACCAACAACCGGCTTTTCGATCTCCTTTTGCTTGTTGCATTCTGAAATTTTCGCATTAGATGACTTAACACGCCACACTTTTTTATTGGCCTTACTTGGAGAAATTTTTGTTGGCCGATTTGCACCATAGCTCAAACGGCCTTGTGTGGGATAATAAAGCCTCTCGCGAGCAGGCCTTCTAGGTGCTGCCCACCCCATATGGAAAGCATAAGGAGCCATTGGGGGCTGCCCCCATCCTCCACCGAAGCCTCTCATGTAATATGTCGCATAGAAGGGTTGTGACATCCATGGTGTCGGTGCCCATGACCCATATGGCCTTGCATATCGTCGAAACTCTTGCTCCGGAGGCAATCTTGAACGCTTTGAATGTGATGGCCGATTAGAGCTAGAACCGGCCGCTTGACTTGCATATTTGGATAGCAACATATCAAAAGTTGGCTTGATTCTCTTGTTCTTAGTTTCATTCTTTTTCCACTTGCCAACTTCTGAATTCTTGGGCTTGATCAATTTAACATGAGCATCCTCTTGTACTTGTGGTTGCCCCCCGAGTGTGGCATTTTTTATAGTGATCTTCAACACTTCCTTGCCATCGGGTTGCTTCTCAAGCACAATCTTTCTTCCCAAGACCTTGTCGCCCTCCTTGCTATTCCTGGGTTCACCAATAACAACATTATCTTTATTAGCAGATTTGGCTATGCTAGGCCGAATCAACATTTTCTTTCCCTCCAAGTCTATGGTGTTTATCGGGAAGGGATGTTTATCAACTTGCATCTTAGCAAAATTCAATCGTCCGTCATTAATGGCCGATTGTATCTGTCGTCAGAAAACATTGCAATCGTTAGTAGCATGAGAAAATGAATTATGGTACTTGCAATAAGCACACCGTTTCAGCTCCTCAAACGGCGGTATGGTGTGTGATATTCTAATAATCTTATCTTGCAAGAGTGCATCAAATATTTTATCACACTTTGATATATCAAAAGTAAACCTCATCTCCTCATCACGATTCTTGCGAATCGGCTTAAGAGCATTGCACATATAGGGTTTGGCCTTTGAGGGCCAAACAAATTCAGTAGTATAGACATCAACCTCATCGTCCGAATTATCATCATTGTGTTCAACCATATGCATTCTAGGACGATCGGTTGTAGACCTATGAACCTCTTTATTTCGACTCTTTTGGGCCAAAGCTTTTTGCAAGACTTGATTAATGCTCAAAAACTCATAACTTTCTAGCCTCTCTTTAATGTGAGTTTTTAAACCATTAAGAACAAGATCTGCCAAGTCTCTCTCAGTTATCACTAAGCTATAACATCGGTTTTTTATATCTCTAAACCTCTTGACATAATCGGTGACCGATTCATCATGTTTCTGCCTAACCGATGTAAGATGTTACAACTTTAGCTCATTATCGCCGCTATAAAAGTGATCATGAAACTTTTGCTCTAATTGCGACCATAAGAGAATTGAGCCATGTGATAAAGCAGCAAACCATGAAAATGCGGTACCAGTTAAAGATAATGGAAATAAACGCACTTTCAATTCTTCTATGGAACCTGCTTCACCCAACTGTGCTAGATACTGACTCACGTGCTCCCAAGTTGTTTTCGTACCCTCACCACTAAATTTAACAAAATCAGGAACCTTATAACCTTGAGGGTAAGAAATTGCATCGAAGTGTTCAGGATAAGGCTTTTGGTACACACGACTCTTTACTTTCGGCTCGTTTCCGAAAGTTTCTAGAAACATCTTATGCAAATCCTCCCTTAATTTAGCTAAAATTGGATCCGAGGTAGATGAAGATGTTTGTGGTAATGACATAGAAGCAACCTGAGTACTAGCTATTGGTGCAACTTGTGGGATGGGCGCCGAACCATAATTCGGCGGAAGACCAAACATGCCTGCGCCTATGGGTGGTGTGACAAAGTGATTCGGCGTTGACGCCGAATTGGGCACACTCATAATAGGATTAGAGTATGTAGGTGCAGCCACAAGCTGGTTGGTTTGAGTAGGGTAAAAATTCAACGGCATATTATATTGTTGTTGCATAGGTGGTGCCGATGAAATAGGTAAAATTGGACTAGGGTTTTCAGATATACCAACAGTACCACTAGATGATGGAGGCATATTTTTCTGAGCATTAGCACTAGCCACAAAAGAATTGTATGCCATCACATTACCCTTACTAACAAGACTTTCAATCACAGCCACTTGCTCTGGAGAAAAAACTTTACTCACAGTGATTAGATCTTGTTCGTCGATAAGGGGAGGAAAATTGGTGTCTCTAACCGGAGTGATGTTGCCTTGAAGGTCCTTCTTGAAACTTGAAAGAAACGCTTCCAAATCCTCCTCCTCGCGCTTCTTCTTGAGCGCCTCAAAAGCCTCTTCACGCTGCTTCTTGCGCGCTTCGTAGGCTTGGCGATGTTCATCCGATAGTTCATCAAGACCGGGCTTAATGATGTTATCGGCGTCAACTTCTGAGGGCTTGGGGAGATTAGACATGGTTGATGATGATTCTTGATCTTTCGTCCCCAGCGGAGTCGCCAAAAAGTGTGTTCGCACACGAACACGTCACCGTGTACCTCCAACGCCGAGGGTGATGCACCGCAGCTCACGTCGAAGGAGACCCGACCGGAAGCGCGGTACGCAAGCAATCCGGCGGGTGCTTTTGAGGACCCGAAACCCCATGCGCCCGGGAGGGACCCCGTCAGGGCGTGCGGCGGCTATGGGCTGCCCTAGGTCGGTTCGCCCGCCCCTAGAGCCTCGAGGATCGCTGCCCTTCAACACGAAGAACGAACGAAGAACGAGGAAGAAGAAGAACAAGGGAGAAGGAAAAGTAAAGGTAAAAGATGTAGATAGATTTGTTCGATTGTGTGTTGTTTCAATCGGCCGTCACCCCCAACATATATAAGAGGCGGCTGGACTTCCCGTACAAGAAAAGGACTAAAAATTCCGTCCAAAACATCAAAAACCCTAACCTAACTCGGACAGGAATCTTTGGCAATTTCCGGATCAATCTCGGTCTCACCGATTAGTTTTTTTCGGTCCCACCGAGTGAACGTTGCAAACTTTCTGTAACTTTCTGTAATTTTTCGGATCAACTCGGTCTCACCGAGTCAATCAACTCGGTCGGTCCGAAATGACTCTGCAGCTTCTATTTCTGACCTTGTTTTGTCTCCACAGGTTGCATACGACCTCTGATTTAGACGTTCTTTATATCAAAATCGATCGTTTCGACGATACGAAGACAATCCGTCTAGAAACTTTTCCCATATGAGGCCATCTTGGGGGCGTAATCAGCCGAATAGTATTCTGAATACAAAATCTGAGTACTTCGAACACAACTTCAGCCTTAGAGATGAGACCGGATGACTATGGCCCAAATATCAAAGTTTTCCCTTTTGACGATACGCAACTTTCTCACTTTGAGCACTTCTCTATTTGAGGCCATCTTAATTAAGTTCTTGGCCGTGCCGAAATCTGGTGTCAACACTACTCAAAGGCTGGCTTGCTCCAAGGCCTCCACCTCGCCCACCTCATCCCGTAGCCATTGTCGTCCTCCACACGACCACGCCAGCTTTCACGATTTGGGTCTGTGGCAGGCGTAAACTATGAGAATTTGACTGGTCGTTTTCATCGCAGGCGGCTGCGGCGAGGACATGTGGAAGGCAACAGCTCAGACTTGATGCCCTTTGCCTCCGTCAAGGACACTGTCAATGGTGCATAATCTCAAACCTCCTTTGACGTATTTGTGCCCGTGAAACAAGTATTTGGCCTGGCCGATGGCAAAACGCACACATGGCAAAGCTAGCTTGACTTGAGATGGATTGAATTTGGTACACATGGCTAGCCAACAGGTTTTTTTTTCGAAAAGGGGTTTTACCCCAGCCTTTGCATCAGAAAGATGCATACGGCTCATATTATTAAAAATATCCAGCAACAAGTCTCCAAGTCTCCAACAGGTGGCCAGCAAAGTACGCACGCACACCGGCATGTGTAACATATTTGTTGTTTGTACTGTTTCAACTCACGATGATTACAACGTGAGCTACATGCATTTATACTAACATAACATCATCTGCCTAAGTAGAGTTACGATTTCTATACTACTTGGACAATCAATGAGATCTATAGGAAAGCGGAAGAGAGAACTAGCAAGCCGGTGATTTTACTGTTTTATCTAGATTCATTGTGCTAAATCAAGTAGTTCTAAACTAGCTGTTACAGGATTCACCGATTTAGTCCATGTTTTGCTTTTCCATTTTTAGTGAATGGGTTGGATTTTGAAATCTCATATTTCAGTTAGTTTTTGGTCAGTCAGCTTGAGTAGTAGGGTCCGTTTGGATGGAAGCCAACGGCAACCCTGCCAAAAAAGTTGGCGTTGACTGAGGACACATGCAAGCGTATGGATGGCTGCCCAAAATTCTGATGTAGCCAATTTTTTAGTTAACACATTCAGTTTTTCCACAAACCGCGGGGCGATTCGGCGGAGGCGAAACCTTCCGCTAAAAAGTTGGCACGCCTAGCGTTGGCAGGGCGGCTGCAGGCGCTATCCAAACAAGCCCGTATTCTCTCTCTTTTGTCCCGGTTGGTATTTCATATATGCTACCTTGCTATGTTATATAAGATACTTCATATAGGAGGTCAAGCTTGAAAAAGGTAGAATGTTCAACAAGTCAAGAATCATGTTAACCAGACTGTCATGATATTTCCCCTGCTTCAAAATGCTCCACGAGACGTTAGTTAACATGCCTCTGAATGCTGATTGCTTTTTACAGAATTTTGACTGTTTGTGTAGACTAAGGTTCATTATGACAACGACAAAGATCACTTTGAGGCGCTCGCTATGGCAGACGGGGATGGGGTGGCGCCGGGTACACTGCTGATAACAAAAATGTTGTGACAGTTCCAAATGAGAACTGAACTTACTGCACTAATATTCAGTTATATATCAAGGCGGCAAATGTTTGCGTGTTCTGTAAAATAGCATGGCAAATTTTAATCCAAATGTTGTCTGTGTTCAGTTATCTAAAAACTAGCATGGCAACTTTATACATGATACAATCTTTCAGCATGGCAAATTAGTTAATAAATTGTAAAAAAGATGGTACCAAATAAACTTGTATACGGTCATGTAGCATCCTATTTTTTCGTATGGCAACTAAGCCATCACTATCCTTCCAATGTTTACTAAATGACATCCGTTACTGAATTTAGAGATCAACAAAGCATCAGGTTACCAGTGAAAACTCATGCAGGGAAGAGGCGTTACTGCTGCTCATCCCACACATCGTCTGCTGATGCACCTCATTCCAGTGCGTTATTCACTGCTGCCTCTCCCGACGCATTGTCCGCTCCATACTCCTCCCTCCAACAGGTCACCCAGAACTTCTGCTACACCTCCTGCATGGCGTGCCGGTGCAGAACCTCTGCTGCACTCCTCATTCCCTCACGATTTTTGTTTGGATAGCAACAGTGGGTAAAGAGGGCCGACGCGAGCAAATGAAGCAGCAGGTGAACCGCTCCCTGCTCCACCTGTCCGACAGGGACATGGAGGTCATGGCCACCAGCGAGATGGACGCTATTGTGCACTGATGAGCTCCTGGTCTTCCTCGCCGCCGTCTTGGGCACGCCCCGTCCCCCGTCCACCGGCCTGCCCCCCTGCCTTCCCCCGCTCACGTGGTGTGCCTGGCAGCTCTACCTTGTGCTCCCACCCTCGCGACACATCTTGGTGAGGGCTCCGACTGAATCACCGAGAGAGGGGAGAGGTTCCGCCGAAAGACCAGGAGCTCATCAACATTCAGCGCCATGGTCCTGCTGCATTCTTCAACACCCGCCCTCTGCACAGCGTCACCACCAGGTCCCCCGCCCATCGCTCCCCAGATCTGGTCGCGATCCATCATCTGGCCGCTGCAGCTCGCCGGAGTATTAGTCGGAATCGAGCTAAATTGGGGATCGCCGGGAGAGAGAAAGTGAGGGAGAGTGGGAAATGTGTGACCACTTCGATGGGTGAGGGATAGAGGAAGTGATGGGTCGTGTTGTTGGATTCGGTCGGTCTCTGGAACGAACGACTCCTGCCGATGACGTGGCAATCCTTGTGCGTCAGGATTGGTGCTTAGGGTCCAATGGTAACATATGCTTTTGGGACGAGATCGTTAAAACCTGAAATTCAGTTGTTATCTTTTTCGAAAAACAGTTCAAAAAATTGTGTGGGTGAAAATGGATCGTTCCTAAAAAATTGGATCCGGCTGCGGAGCAATACAAACCGACCTCCTGCCCCACTCCATAGAGCATCTCTACCAGATTCGGTATACCGCGTCCCGCAAAAATCGATTTACAGGACATTGCAAAACGCTTTCTTGCGCATTTTTATGGTACTTCTGTTCTGGTAGAACGGATCTCGTAAAAATATTTCATCGTCTCGGCAAAATTACACAACCGCCTTTAAAACGCCCGCTAAATCACAATTGGGTACACCTTGGACGCTTCCACCGTAAGGATCTCGTTAGGATGGATAGAGGGCCATTGCTAGAGCTCACAACAAGAAGAAACTATTTGCATCGATCTTGTGGCAGCGGCAACAACAGCTAGCTAGCGCAGGCCGCCGCAGCAACACCAAGCTAGCTAGCGGCGGCGGCGGCGACTAGCTTGCAGAGCTGCAACTAGGGTGCGGTGGTCGCTGACGTTGAGGCTTTCAGGCGAGGTCGCGCTTGGTGCGAGCTGAAAGTTCCTTCCTGCCAACTGTTTCTTATTTTTCAGGTCCAGTAAAAATTGCCCCCACTCCCATAGATATAGCGGAAACGGCCCCAAAATATGCAGGATCCCGCAAAAAAGAATCTGGGATGGTTGAATATACGCGACCTCTTCGGGGCGAAAAAACCTGCCTCCATCCCGTTAACCGGCGGTTATTTTGTTGGATGGCCTGGTTTACGCTAGAGATGCTCTTAGCCCGAAAATAAAAACAATCAAGACCTGACACGCGCCACACAGGGGGACAGATGGAGCGAGCGAATAAACCAAAGAGAAAAGTCTGGAAAAATCCTTGACTTCATAGAGCCGATCTGAATCGGACCCTGAATTCTCAATCCTTGAAATTAGCACCCTGTACTTGTCAATTCTGGTCAATCTGTCTTTAGACCTGTTTGTCACGCCGGGAGAAAGGTCAATCCCGAACGGGATGCTCACGTGTCATCTACATGTTCTTCCTCACAACTTGTCGCAGATAATAACTGTGATACTTAGCAGTGGTTGCCTCTCCATTTATATGGTCGAGGAAGAGATTAGCATGCTTGACATTGTGGATATGCATGCCATACATGTTTGTGCTCTTGAAGTGGGGAGAAGATATGTGTGACAAGTGGACTAGCTTAGTCACTGAGAGAAGTTATCATCCCACTAGGGATTATCTGTTTCTCAGCACCCCAAAATTGGTCTAGATCGGGAGAAGGTCAGGATTGACCGGGATCGATAAGTACGGAGTGCTAATTTTAGGGATTGAAAGTTCAGGATTTAATTCAAATTGGCTCTACGAGTTAAATGTTTTGCTTTAGATTTTTCTCTAAACCAAATAGCGCTATGATTTGTGCAGATCCGACGGTCACAAAAAATAGCCTGAAGCGAATTTAAAAATAGATGACTCAAAATTAGAAAATTTGTTATTTTATACATGTGAAATTTCACATGAATTATCTTTATAAATGCCATCAAACAAAATTTAAAAGGCCCGTGGCAACACATGGGCATTGTACTAGTACAAATAACAAATGAACCTCACAAGTTTGGAAGTGCAAAACATAGTATTGCCACAAAAGATATGAAAAGTGTTGGAATAGTCGCTCGAATAGAGCAAAGAGAAACCATCTCGACCTCACACGGATGAGTGTTAAAAAAGAATGGAGAGAGTATTCAAATTCACATCAAATTTATATAGGAGGCTAATCGAAATGAATTTTGGTGGCACCATTGTTTTGGTCGTGCTAAATGTAGCACTGTTGTATGGCTACATAAAGGACACCCATGTATCGAGGAACTTTTGTCTCTTGATTGTAACCTTGTAGTAATGGAATAAACCTTCCATTTCTCCCCAAAAGATGGCATTTGTAGGAAAGGAATCCATAAGGATTAGAATCATGGAAATAACCTCGAAACAATACAAAGAGTAGCGTAAGCTTGTTTTAGCTTCATATGCATGTGTGTCAATGTTGCATCCCATAAGTAAGGTAGATGCACTGTTACGGTTATTGGTATGATATATGCAGATATCGGTCATCCGTTGCAAAATAGGACGGCTTGGAAAGCAGAGGACCAGTATCATTGATGGACTAACGAAACAGTCAAACCATCTATTTTCCAATGAGTATAGTTTTTTATGATCGATGTGAACCAAATTAGCGTAACATATGATGACAAATAAGAGCATCTCCAGCCGTGTCCTCAGAAATGCCTCCCCAGGCGATTTTTTCACGCCTATGTCGAAAAAATGGCCAGTCACGTCCCAGGAGACCGATTTTCGCCGGCTTGGGCCGAAATCAGCACCGACGGACACAAGCCGAACCCGGCGCGCTGTGGGGCGCCCAGGGGCACCGGGGCAAGTTGTTTTGGCGCGAAGCAGCCACAGGCCCGCCGAGTCAGCAAGACGGACGCTTCATCGCCCTCATCGCCTCGGTTCCCGTGGGAATCAATGCCAAGGCTGCCGCGCTGCCGCTGCCGGTCAGCCTTGCCATTGATTCCTCACGGGCGGCGCGTCACGGGGCGGCGCGCCGACGCCTCCCCTCCCGCGCACGCGTACACATGGGTGTGGCTATATAAGCCGGTGGCTTCCCTCGTCTCTGGCCACACCAGCCCTAGCCGCCGAGCTCTGCCTCTCCCGTGCGCCGCCGCCGAGCCCTCCCTCTCCCTCTCCTGTGCACCGCCACCTAGTCCTCCCTCTCCTTCTCCCGATGGCCGAACGTTTCCCCGGCGACGAGGCGACGGCCAACGGCTTCGTCCGCCGCCCTCTCCGCGAACAGGAGTCGTGACTCTTGTTCGAGGCCAACATCCCGGCGGCGCCGGACATGCGCGCCAGGCCGATGGGGTGGAGGCTCAGCAACGGGGGAGTGCCCATTCCCCCATTGCCCGACGCCGTGGCGCGCGCACCCTACTTCGCCGCCGAGGTAGAGATCGTGCGCTCCTCCCTCACCGACGAGCAGCTCGCCCTGCCCTAGTACGCCGCCGACAACCACGCGGCGTGGACGGCGTACTTCGAGCGCCGTCAGCAGCAGAGGCTGACGTCCACCAACGGGGCGCCGGTGGTGGGCGGCACGAAGAACAACGAGGGGCGCCACCTGTGGTGGGGCGTCCCCGGCCGCACGCTCGAGGGCGTGCTGACACACCTTGAGGGCGGCAACAACCCGTCGCTAGCATACCCTCCCTCGGCGAGGGCGGCCGCCCCGGCACACCGCCGACGCTCCGGGTAATGGTTGCCCAGGAGGTTTGGCTCCTCCTTGTCTTCCTCCTCGCACTCTTCTTCCCGCTCCTCCGGCTCTCCGGCGCTGCTCGGCGTCAAGGCCGAGCCCGTGGCGGAGATGCCGCTCGACGGGCGCACTCGCAGCGCCGGCATCGTCATCAACAAGGGCGGCCAGTGCGCCTCCTCGTCGGCTCCTCCGCGCTTCGTCAAGCCAAAGACGGAGCCGGGGCTCGCGCCGGTGAAAACGGAGCCGGATCTCCCCGCCGTGAAGACGGAGCACGGCGACGTTGAGCTCGACGACGACGCGGCCCTAGAATGGGCGTGCAAGGACTCCCTGAAGATGGCGAGGGAGCGCCAGTGCGCCGCCCTTCGGCGGTTCGAGTAGCGCCGCCGGGGCCGCGACGAAGGAGGAGTTGTCGTCATCGAAGACAGCGACGACGACGATGCGCCGCCGCCACCAGTCCGCCATGGCGACGCCGGTCAAAGGTCCACCAGGGACGGCCGCGTCAAGGAGGAGAAGGCCGCCGCCGCCGACGGCGGCGAGGATGGCGGCGACGACGGCAACTACTCGGCGCTCAGCGATTTCTTTTTTTAGTTATATTTGCTATGTAATTGGCCGAACATGTCTAATATATGTCAAAGTTTGCCGAAATTTAGACTTGTTTAACCGAACTTCATCGAACTTTTTTTTTTGAAAAATTAGACACATCTGGAGGCACCTCTGGGACCGGCGACTGGGGACCAACTCATCCCCAGGCCTTTTTTTGCGCCGGCTCGCCCTCAGATGGTGATTTTAGACGCCCTGGGGGGCCAACGGCTGAAGATGCTCTAAGCAGCTCGACAATGACCTTTTCCACGCTACTGCCAGCAAGAAAATTGAATGTGTGCACGGACAGAGCCCATCCACCGGCCTCACTCGCATCCACAGAGCGTACGAACCTGGGATGCTCCAGGATTATGATAGGGACCACACAGGGTTCAGATACGTGCATGCCATTCAACTACGTACCTCACTGGGGCACGCCAGCCCCACGAGGAACCAGGAAACAGCGATAGCACCCACCGCCAAGGCCGCACAGTGCCAAAGTTTTCGAAACCGTTCGGTCCTAGAGCCATGTGCCAGCCAGCTCAAAGGCAAACCAGTACTATATAGGCACTCGCCACGACAGTTAGCTACCAAAAACATCTTCTACAAAAAGAAGAGCAAGAAACTACATGCACTAAAGCTGGTACTACCTAGCATTAAGATTGTGATAGGGGACGGAACAAACATACTAACTGGACAATCGAGGGCAATGCAATTACTAACACACCAGGTTACTTCCTTGCAACTGCTGATGATACCAAAGTTATGAGCCACCACTACTATTATGGAATAGAATATCACTGACTTGACTAAAAATGTCATAGAATAGTCAACACTTATTGCTCACAACTAGTTTGTTGATGGGATTCATACATACCAACACTGACTCTATCTGGTCAATTTAATCGATGGATTGTTTAGCTCACAACGGTAGCACCAAATTGAATGTGAATTGTGATCGGCAAATTCACTTTTCTTGCTTACTGTTAGGTGGCGACACTTGTTGAATTGAGAGGGCCAGTGATTGTCCGACACCCGGTAGGGCTCCACGTTGATCTCTGATAACCGTGCGCCGGGAAGTACCAGTCGGGGGCAAGAATGTTTATGGAATTATAGTGGGTCCCTGGGGAGGAGTGGTAGGAGATGGGATTTAAGGGGAGTGAGGGAGGGAGCAGAGGAGGAACGGGAACTCACATTGAGTTCCTTCAGCACCACGGGGGACCTACGGTGAGAGCAGTTGCGTAGGAGAGCACCAGTGAGGTCGTAGAAGTCTTCCTTGATCTCCTTTGCGGAGAGCATTGCAAAGAACCATGGCCTGTCGAGCGCATAGGCGCGGATCAACTTCCGCGGGCACTCGGCTGCCTGCGGTGTCGCACCCGCAGCTTCCGCGGCTGAGTGGAACGTCATAGTAGGGTGGTAGAAGTGGCGGCGGGTTTCAAAAACCGTAGAGAAACCGCCTTGGTGACCTTAGAGGAGTCGTTATCCACAAGGTTGTTGGTTCCCAGTACCGCCATCACCTCGTCGAGGCCGAGCTTTAGCCTTTGGCTGAACTCGTTGTGAGGAGGAGCCTCTAGCCGTGATGATAGCTTCACTAGCGCGGTTAACGGGAGGGCACCGTAACCCCCGCTGGCTCCCGCACATCTTAGATTCCATCTCCCGAATGAGCAGGATATCGCATCGACAACTCATATTCCCATCACCCCTCAATGTTTGGTACAATACACAATTTTTTACGAAGACCACATACTCTTCACAAGTTTGGTCTATCTAAATAGGCGTTAGATTTCATCTCCCAAATGATGAGGATATCACATAAAAAATTTATACTCCCATCACCCATCTTTGGAGCAATTTTTTTTTTACGAAGATCACGCACAGCAGAAAGAGAAATTTTGGACTAGGATGTCCCTACTAGGTCTTAATTGCGCTCATGAAATCTTACCAAATTTGAGGGGAAGCCGGTCGTTGATCGCCGAGAGAGGGAACACTACGAGATGTGAGGAGAGAGAATACATCAGATGTAATGGTTAGACAATTAATCGCCTCCTCCCATAGATTGATAGGTAGCCCAAAATTTACTCTCTACCCTGATTTTTAGGGCAAGATTAGAAGTTGGATTCTTTTGTGAGCCATGGGCTACCTAATTTGGGACTAAATCATTTGAAATTTATGCCGCCTATTTTAGGTTGGAAATGTGCTATGAATCTTTTGGGTCGTGTTGCATATTTTTTTATGAAATACATTGTTTCAAATGGACAATAAATGACTTGAGATTAATCATATGTATTAGGAATACAAACAAAAAATGAATCTGACAAGTTTGGGAGTGCAAAATATAGTGCAACCACAAAAGACATGGAAACTGTTGGAACAGTCGCTCAGACAGAACAAAGAAAACCCATCGGGGATGAGTGTTAAAAAGAGATTGGAGCCAATACTCAAATTTACATGGAATTGAGATATAGGAGGCCAGTCCAAACAAATTTTGGTGGCACCATTCCTTTGATTCAAATGGCATTCATAGGAAAGGAAACCATAAGGATTAGAATCATATAAATAACCTCCAAATGATATAAAGAATAGTTTAAGGTAGATGCACTGTTAGGGTTATCAGTACGATCTGCCGATCTCGACCATCCGTTGCAAAACCGGGCGTCTTGGCGAGTAGAGGACGGGATCAATGATGGACTAACGAATAAATCAAACCATCTATTTTCAAGTAGTATGGTATTTTTTTTGATTGATATGAACCAAATTCGTTTAACATATGCTAACAAAAAAGCGGCTTAGAGATAACCTTTTGGGGGCTACTGCGAGCAAGAAACTAAACGTGTGCATTGATAGAGCCCATCCACAGATCTCACACCTAGAAAGTGTATGAACTGTGCTACATCATTGAACCATGGGATGCTCCACGAGGACGATAGGTACCACCTAGGGTTCAGATCATACCTGGCCATGGACATCCCGGCCTGGACGGCCCGACCCGACCCGGCCCAAAAAAGCCCGACCCGATCTTGCCCATGGGCCATGCTTGGGCCTAGATTTTGAGCCCGCTGACCGCCAAGCCGGGCTTGGGCCTATCATATTTAAGGAAGAGGCCCAGCGGGCTTTTTGATTGATGGGTCGGGCTTGGGCCTGAATTTTAGGCCTGACGCCCAAGCCGAAATGGGCTCGGGCCTAGTTTTTTGCGTCGGGTTTTGGTAGGCCCAGCCCGACAGATGACTAGGTATAGTTCAGATACATGCCTTTCATTCAACTACCTTACTCGGACCTCCCTGACACGCCAGCCCCATGAGGACTCAGGAAACAAACAATGAACTACGCATTGCTCACCGTTCGGTCCCCGGGCCCACGTTCCAGCCAGTAGTATTGTCACTCGTCACGACAGATAGCTACCAAAAACATCTTCTAGAGAAAGAAGAGCAAGAAACTGTATGTAGTACTAGCATTAGGATTGCAATAGGTGATAGACGTTAACGAATAAACTAACTGGATCATCGAGGGCAATGCGAGTACTAATAAACTACATTACGTCCTTCCAATTTTTGATGATATCAAAGTTACGAACCACTACTGGTCCTACTCCCTCCGTTTAAAAAAACTTGTCTCTTAAATGGATGTATCTAACATCAAGTTAGTGCTAGATACATTCATTTGAGAAATAAGCTTGGGACAAGTTTTTTTGGACAGGGAGTACTACAGAACTATTGGGGAACGTAGTAATTTTAAAAAAATTCCTACGCACACGCAAGATCATGATGGTGCTAGCAACGAGAGGGGAGAGTGTTTTCTACGTACCCTCGTAGACCGAAAGCGGAAGCGTTAGCACAACATGGTTGATGTAGTCGTACGTCTTCACGATCCGACCGATCAAGTACCGAACGCACGGCACCTCTGAGTTCTGCACACGTTTAACTCGATCACGTCCCTCGAACTCCGATCCAGCCGAGTGTTGAGGGAGAGTTTCGTCAGCACGACGGCGTGGTGACAATGATGATGTTCTACCGACGCAGGGCTTCGCCTAAGCACCGCTACGATATGATCGAGGTGGATTATGGTGAAGGGGGGCACCACACACGGTTAAGAGATCAAGAGATCAATTGTTGTGTCTTTGGGGTGCCCCCTGCCCCCTTATATAAAGGAGTGGAGGAGGGGGAGGGTCGTCCCTCTCTATGGCGCGCCCTAGGGGAGTCCTACTCCCACCGGGAGTAGGATTCCCCCTTTCCTAGTAGAACTAGGAGCCCTTCCAAGTAGTAGGAGTAGGAGGGAAGGAAAGGGAAGGGAAAAAGAGAAGGAAGGAAGGGGGCGCCCCCCTCCCTAGTCCAATTCGGACCAGCCCATGGGGAGGGGTGCGGCCACCCTTTGAGGCCTTTCTCTCCTTTCCCGTATGGCCCATTAAGGCCCAATACGAATTCCCGTAACTCCCCGGTACTCCCGAAAATACCCGAATCACTCGGAACCTTTCCGATGTCCGAATATAGTCGTCAAATATATCGATCTTTACGTCTCGACCATTTCGAGACTCCTCGTCGTGTCCCCGATCTCATCCGAGACTCCAAACTCCTTCGGTACATCAAAACACATAAACTCATAATATAACCGTCATCGAACTTTAAGGGTGCGGACCCTATGGGTTCGAGAACTATGTAGACATGACTGAGACACGTCTGCGGTCAATAACCAATAGCGGAACCTGGATGCTCATAGTGGCTCCTACATATTCTACGAAGATCTTTATCGGTCAAACCGCATAACAACATATGTTGTTCCCTTTGTCATCGGTATGTTACTTGCCCGAGATTCGATCGTCGGCATCTCAATACCTAGTTCAATCTCATTACCGGCAAGTCTCTTTACTCGTTCCATAACACATCATCCCGCAACTAACTCATTAGTTACAATGCTTGCAAGGCTTATAGTGATGTGCATTACCGAGTGGGCCCAGAGATACCTCTCCGGCAATCGGAGTGACAAATCCTAATCTCAAAATACGCCAACCCAACAAGTACCTTCGGAGACACCTGTAGAGCACCTTTATAATCACCCAGTTACGTTGTGACGTTTGGTAGCACACAAAGTGTTCCTCCGGTAAATGGGGGTTGCATAATCTCATAGTCATAGGAACATGTATAAGTCATGAAGAAAGCAATAGCAACAAACTAAGCAATCAAGTGCTATGCTAACGGAATGGGTCAAGTCAATCACATCATTCTCTAATGATGTGACCCCGTTAATCAAATGAAAACTCATGTCTATGGCTAGGAAACTTAACCATCTTTGATTCAACAAGCTAGTCAAGTAGAGGCATACTAGTGACATACTGTTTGTCTATGTATTCACACATGTATTATGTTTCCGGTTAATACAATTCTAGCATGAATAATAAACATTTATCATGATATAAGGAAATAAATAATAACTTTATTATTGCCTCTAGGGCATATTTCCTTCAGTCTCCCACTTGCACTAGAGTCAATAATCTAGTTCACATCGCCATGTGATTTAACATCAATAGTTCACATTACCATGTGATTAACACCCATAGTTCACATTGTCATGTGACCGACACCCATAGGGTTTACTAGAGTCAATAATCTAGTTCACATCGCTATGTGATTAATACCCAAAGAGTACTAAGGTGTGATCATGTTTTGCTTGTGAGGGAAGTTTAGTCAACGGGTCTGCCACATTCAAATCCGTATTTATTTTGCAAATTTCTATGTCAACAATGCTCTACACGAAGCTACTCTAGCAAATTTCTCCCACTTTCAATATGTATCCAGATTGAGACTTTGAGTCATCTGGATCAGTGTCAAAACTTGCATCAACGTAACCCTTTACGACGAACCTTTTGTCACCTCCATAATCGAGAAACATATCCTTATTCCACTAAGGATAATTTTGACCAATTTCCATTGATCTACTCCTAGATCACTATTGTACTCCCTTGCCAAACTCAGGGCAGGGTATACAATAGGTCCGGTACACAGCATGACATACTTTATAGAACCTATGGTTGAGGCATAGGGAATGACTTTCATTCTCTCTCTATCTTCTGCCGTGGTCGGGTTTTGAGTCTTACTCAACTTCACACCTTGTAACACAGGCAAGAACTCCTTTGACTGTTCCATTTTGAACTACTTCAAAATCTTGTCAAGGTATGTACTCATTGAAAAACTTATCAAGCGTCTTGATCTATCTCTATAGATCTTGATGCTCAATATGTAAGCAGCTTCACCGAGGTCTTTCTTTGAAAAACTCCTTTCAAACATTCCTTTATGCTTCGCAAAATAATTCTACATTATCTTCGATCAACAATATGTCATTCACATATACTTATCAGAAATGTTGTAGTGCTCCCACTCACTTTCTTGTAAATACAGGCTTCACCGCAAGTCTGTATAAAACTATATGCTTTGATCAACTTATCAAAGCGTATATTCCAACTCCGAGATGCTTGCACCAGTCCATAGATGGATCGCTGGAGCTTGCATATTTTGTTAGTACCTTTAGGAATGTCAAAACCTTCTGGTTGCATCATATACAACTCTTATTTAATAAATCCATTAAGGAATGCAGTTTTGTTTATCCATTTGCCAGATTTCATAAAATGCGGCAATTGCTAACATGATTCGGACAGACTTAAGCATAGATATGAGTGAGAAACTCTCATCGTAGTCAACACCTTGAACTTGTCGAAAACCTTTTTGCGACAATTCTAGCTTTGTAGATAGTAACACTACTATCAGCGTCCTTCTTCCTCTTGAAGATCCATTTAATCTCAATGGCTCGCCGATCAATTGGCAAGTCAATCAAAGTCCATACTTTGTTCTCATACATGGATCTCATCTCAGATTTCATGGCCTCAAGCCATTTCGCGGAATCTGGGCTCATCATCGCTTCCTCATAGTTCATAGGCTCGTCATGGTCAAGTAACATGACCTCCAGATCAGGATTACCGTACCACTCTGGTGCGGATCTCACTCTGGTTTACCTACGAGGTTCGGTAGTAACTTGATTTGAAGTTACATGATCATCATCATTAGCTTCCTCACTAATTGGTGTAGTAGTCACAGGAACATACTTCTGTGATGAACTACTTTCCAATAAGGGAGTAGGTACAGTTACCTCATCAAGTTCTACTTTCCTCCCACTCACTTCTTTCGAGATAAACTCCTTCTCTAGAAAGGGTCCATTCTCAGCAATGAATATCTTGCCTTCGGATCTGTGATAGAAGGTGTACCCAACATTTTCTTTTGGGTATCCTATGAAGATGCACTTCTCTGATTTGGGTTTGAGCTTATCAGGTTGAAACTTTTTCACATAAGCATTGCAACCTCAAACTTTAAGAAACGACAGCTTAATTAGGTTTCTTGCCAAACCATAGTTCATACGGTGTCGTCTCAACAGATTTAGATGGTGCCCTATTTAATGTGAATGTAACTGTCTCTAATGCAT
The DNA here is from genome assembly GCF_003073215.2 of Triticum urartu. Taxonomy (NCBI): domain Eukaryota; kingdom Viridiplantae; phylum Streptophyta; class Magnoliopsida; order Poales; family Poaceae; genus Triticum; species Triticum urartu. Next base: position 28,666,389 of record NC_053022.1, read on the forward strand.
AACCCCAAAACGATAGTGGTAAATCGGTAAGAGACATCATAGATCGCACCATATCTAATAAAGTACGGTTACGACGTTCGGACACACCATTACACTGTGGTGTTCCAGGTGGCGTGAGTAGTGAAACTATTTCACATTGTTTTAACTAAAGGCCAAACTCGTAACTCAAATATTTTACTTCTGTGATCATATCGTAGAAACTTTTATTTTTGTTACGATGATTCTCCACCTCACTCTGAAATTCTTTGAACTTTTCAAATGTTTTAGACTTGTGTTTCATCAAGTAGATATACTCATATCTGCTCAAATCATCTGTGAAGATCAGAAAGTAATGATACCTGCCGCAAGCCTCAATACTCATCGGACCACATACATCAGTATGTATGATTTCCAACAAATCTGTTGCTCGCTCCATTGTTCCGGAGAATGGAGTCTTAGTCATCTTGCCCATGAGGCATGATTCGCAAGCACCAACTGATTCATAATCAAGTGATTCCAAAAACCCATCAGCATGGATTTTCTTCATGCGCTTTACACCAATATGACCTAAACGACAGTGTCACAAATAAGTTGTACTATCATTATTAACTTTGCATCTTTTGGCTTCAATATTATAAAAATGTGTATCACCACGATCGAGATCCAACAAACCATTTTTATTGGGTGTATGACCATAGAAGGTTTTATTCATGTAAACAGAACAACAATTATTCTCTAACTTACACGAATAACCGTATTGCAATAAACAGGATCCAATCATATTCATGCTCAACGCAAACACTAAATAACATTTATTTTAGGTTTAACACTAATCCCGAAAGTATATGGAGTGTGCGATGATGATCATATCAATCTTGGAACCATTTCCAATACACATCGTCACTTCACCCTTAACTAGTCTCTGTTCATTCTGCAACTCCCGTTTTGAGTTACTATTCTTAGCAACTGAACTAGTATCAAATACTAAGGGGTTTCTATAAACATTAGTAAAGTACACATCAATAACATGTATATCAAATATACCTATGTTCACTTTGCCATCCTTCTTATCCGCCAATTACTTGGGGTAGTTCCGCTTCCAATGACCAGTCCCTTTGCAGTAGAAGCACTCAGTTTCAGGCTTAGGTCCAGACTTGGGTTTTTTCAGTTGAGCAGCAACTTGTTTGCCGTTCTTCTTGAAGTTCCCCTTTCTTCCCTTTGTCCCTTTACTTGAAACTAGTGGTTTTGTTTACCATCAACACTTGATGCTTTTCTTGATTTCTACCTTCGTCGATTTCAGCATCACGAAGAGCTTGGGAATCGTTTCCGTTATCCCTTTATAGTTCATCACGAAGTTCTACTAACTTGGTGATGGTGACTAGAGAATTCTGTCAATCACTATTTTATCTGGAAGATTAACTCCCACTTGATTCAAGCGATTGTAGTACCCAGACAATCTGAACACATGCTCACTGCTTGAGCTATTCTCCTCCATTTTTTAGCTATAGAACTTGTTGGATACTTCATATCTCTCAACTCGGGTATTTACTTGAAATATTAACTTCAACTCCTGGAACATCTCATATGGCCATGACGTTCAAAACGTCTTTGAAGTCCCGATTCTAAGCCGTTTAAGCATGGTGCACTAAACTATTAAGTAGTCATCATATTGAGCTAGCCAAACGTTCATAACATCTGCATCTACTCTTGCAATAGGTTTGTCACCTAGCGGTGCATCAAGGACATAATTCTTCTGTGCAGCAATGAGGATAAACCTCAGATCATGGATCCAATCCGCATCATTGCTACTAACATCTTTCAACTTAGTTTTCTCTAGGAACATATCAAAAAATGAAACAGGGGAACTAAACACGAGCTATTGATCTACAACATAGATATGCTAATACTACCAGGACTAAGTTGATGATAAATTTAAGTTCAATTAATCAGATTACTTAAGAACTCCCACTTAGAAAGACATCCCTCTAATCTTCTAAGTGATCACGTGATCCAAATCAACTAAACCATAACCGATCATCACGTGAAATGGAGTAGTTTTCAATGGTGAACATCACTATGTTGATCATATCTACTATATGATTCACGCTCGACCTTTCAGTCTCAGTGTTCCGAGGCCATATCTGCATATGCTAGGCTCGTCAAGTTTAACCTGAGTATTCCGCGTGTGCAAAACTGGCTTGCACCCATTGTAGATGGACGTAGAGCTTATCACACCCGATCATCATGTGGTGTCTGGGCACGACGAACTTTGGCAACGATGCATACTCAGGGAGAACACTTTTTATCTTGAAATTTAGTGAGAGATCATCTTATAATGCTACCGTCAATCAAAGCAAGATAAGATGCATAAAAGATAAACATCACATGCAATCAAAATGTGTGACATGATATGGCCATCATCATCTTGTGCCTTTGATCTCCATCTCCAAAGCATCATCATGATTTCCATCGTCACCGGAATGACACCATGATCTCCATCATCTTGATCTATATCAATGTGTCGTCACATGGTCGTCTCGCCAACTATTGCTCTTGCAACTATTGCTATCACATAGCAATAAAGTAAAGCAATTATTTGGCGCTTGCATCTTATGCAATAAAGAGACAACCGTAAGGCTTCTGCCAGTTGCCGATAACTTCAACAAAACATGATCATCTTATACAACAACTTATATCTCATCATGTCTTGACCATATCACATCACAACATGTCCTGCAAAAACAAGTTAGACGTCCTCTACTTTGTTGTTGCAAGTTTTACGTGGCTGCTACGGGCTTTAGCAAGAACCGTTCTTACCTATGCATCAAAACCACAATGATAGTTTGTCAAGTTGGTGTTATTTTAACCTTCGCAAGGACCGGGCGTAGCCACACTCGGTTCAACTAAAGTTGGAGAAACTGACACCCGCTAGTCACCTGTGTGCATAGCACGGCGGTAAAACCAGTCTCGCGTAAGCGTACGCATAATGTCGGTCCGGACCGCTTCATCCAACAATACCGCCGAACCAAAGTGTGACACGCTGGTAAGCAGTATGACTTATATCGCCCACAACTCACTTGTGTTCTACTCGTGCATATTACATCAACGCATAAAATCTGGCTCGGATGCCATTGTTGGGGAACGTAGTAATTTCAAAAAAATTCCTACGCACACGCAAGATCATGGTGATGCATAGCAACGAGAGGGGAGAGTGTTGTCTACGTACCCTCGTAGACCGAAAGCGGAAGCGTTAGCACAACGCGGTTGATGTAGTCGTACGTCTTCACGATCCGACCGATCAAGTACCGAACGCACGGCACCTCCGAGTTCTACACACGTTCAACTCGATGACGTCCCTCGAACTCCGATCCAGCCGAGTGTTGAGGGAGAGTTTCGTCAGCACGACGGCGTGGTGACGATGATGATGTTCTACCGACGCAGGGCTTCGCCTAAGCACCGCTATGATATGATCGAGGTGGATTATGGTGGAGGGGGGCACCGCACACGGCTAAGAGATCAAGAGATCAATTGTTGTGTCTTTGGGGTGCCCCCTGCCCCCGTGTATAAAGGAGTGGAGGAGGGGGAGGGTCGTCCCTCTCTATGGCGCGCCCTAGGGGAGTCCTACTCCCACCGGGAGTAGGATTCCCCCTTTCCTAGTAGAACTAGGAGCCCTTCCAAGTAGTAGGAGTAGGAGGGAAGGAAAGGGAAGGGAAAAAGAGAAGGAAGGAAGGTGGCGCCCCCCTCCCTAGTCCAATTCGGACCAGCCCATGGGGAGGGGTGCGGCCACCCTTTGAGGCCTTTCTCTCCTTTCCCGTATGGCCCATTAAGGCCCAATACGAATTCCCGTAACTCCCCGGTACTCCCGAAAATACCCGAATCACTCGGAACCTTTCCGATGTCCGAATATAGTCGTCCAATATATCGATCTTTACGTCTTGATCATTTCGAGACTCCTCGTCATGTCCCCGATCTCATCCGGGACTCCAAACTCCTTCGGTACATCAAAACACATAAACTCATAATATAACCGTCATCAAACTTTAAGCGTGCGGACCCTACGTGTTCGAGAACTATGTAGACATGACCGAGACACGTCTCCGGTCAATAACCAATAGCGGAACCTGGAAGCTCATATTGGCTCCTACATATTCTACGAAGATCTTTATCGGTCAAACCGCATAACAACATACGTTGTTCCCTTTGTCATCGGTATGTTACTTGCCCGAGATTCAATCGTCGGCATCCCAATACCTAGTTCAATCTCGTTACCGGCAAGTCTCTTTACTCATTCCGTAACACATCATCCCGCAACTAACTCATTAGTTGCAATGCTTGCAAGTCTTATAGTGATGTGCATTACCGAGTGGGCCCAGATAGATACCTCTCCGACAATCGGAGTGACAAATCCTAATCTCGAAATACGCCAACCCAACAAGTACCTTCGGAGACACCTGTAGAGCACCTTTATAATCACCCAGTTATGCTATGATGTTTGGTAGCACACAAAGTGTTCCTCCGGTAAACGGGAGTTGCATAATCTCATAGTCATAGGAACATGTATAAGTCATGAAGAAAGCAATAGCAACAAACTAAACGATCAAGTGCTATGCTAATGGAATGAGTCAAGTCAATCACATCATTCTCTAATGATGTGACCCCGTTAATCAAATGACAACTCATGTCTATGGCTAGGAAACTTAACCATCTTTGATTCAACGAGCTAGTCAAGTAGAGGCATACTAGTGACATACTGTTTGTCTATGTATTCACACATGTATTATGTTTCCGGTTAATACAATTCTAGCATGAATAATAAACATTTATCATGATATAAGGAAATAAATAATAACTTTATTATTCCCTCTAGGGCATATTTCATTCAAGAGCAGGATATCACTTACTGCTACTATGAAACAGAATATCACTTACTACAACTTAAAATAGAAGAAACCGCTAACAAGTCATCACTTGTTACTTACAACTAGTCTGCTGATGCGATTCATACATACCAACTCTTACTCTATGTGATCAATTAATCGATGGATTATGTAGCTCACAATGGAAGTAACGAATTGAATGTGAATTGTGATTAGCGAATTCACTTTGCTTGCTTACTGTTGGGCGACGATGCTTGGTGAGTTGAGAGGGTCAGTGATCGTCCAGCACCCGGTAGGAGACTCCACGTTAATCTACGATAACCGCACGCCGGGAAGTAGCACCTGTGGACAAGAATGTTTATAGAATTACAAATGGGTCCCTGTTGAGGAGCGACAGGAGCTCGAATATAAGGGGAGTGAGGGAAGGAGCAGAGGAGGAACATATCTCATGTTGAGCTGATGCTGCACCACGGGTGGGTGATGGCGAGGGCGGCTGTGCGGTAGCGCGCCGGTAAGGGCGTAGATGTCTTCCTCGATCTCTTCCGCCGATAGTGTCACGGAGAATCGCGGCCTCTCGAGCGCATCGGCGTGGGCCGAACGTCGCTTGCGCTCGGACGCCTGTAGTTGCGCGCTCACGGCTACCACTTCTGCATGGGACGACATAGTAGGGCGGCGGCAGCGGGGGTGTGTCTTCAACGGCCGCGGACAAACTGCCTCGGTAACCTTAGGGGAGTCGTGGTCCACCGGCTTGTCATTGCCGGGTGCTGCGGTCATTTCATCGAGGCCGAGTTGTAGCCTCTCGTTGACCTCGTCCAGATCCTGCAAGGAGGATGATGTCTACTACACAACCTTCTTCTTGTAGACGTTGTTGGGCCTCCAAGTGCAGAGGTTTGTAGGACAGTAGCAAATTTCCCTCAAGTGGATGACCTAAGGTTTATCAATCCGTAGGAGGCATAGGATGAAGATGGTCTCTCTCAAGCAACCCTGCAACCAAATAACATAGAGTCTCTTGTGTCCCCAACACACCCAATACAATGGTAAACTGTATAGGTGCACTAGTTCGGCGAAGGTGATACAAGTGGTATATGGATAGTAGATAAAGGTATTTGTAATCTGAAATTATAAAAACAGCAAGGTAACTAATGACAAAAGTGAGCGTAAACGGTATTGTAATGCGTTCAAACAAGGCCTAGGGTTCATACTTTCGCTAGTGTAAGTTCCCTCAACAATAATAACATAGTTGGATCATATAACTATCCCTCAATGCTACCTCTTGAGCACTGCGTTGGATTTTCCCGAAGAGGAGAGGATGATGCAGCAAAGTAGCGTAAGTATTTCCCTCAGTTTTTGAGAACCAAGGTATCAATCCAGTAGGAGGCTACGCACGAGTTCCTCGTACCTACACAAAAACAATAGCTCAACGCAACCAACGAGCTTAGGGGTTGTTAATCCCTTCACGGTCACTTACGAAAGTGAGATCTAATAGAGATGATAAATAATATTTTTGGTATTTTTGGTATAGAGATGCAAAGTGAAAAGTGAAAGCAAAGTAAAAGCAAAGCAATAATAAAGTAATGGAGATTGATATGATGAGAAAGAAACCTGGGGGCCATAGGTTTCACTAGTGGCTTCTCTCAAGAGCATAAGTATTCTAAGGTGGGTGAACAAATTACTGTTGAGCAATTGACAGAATTGAGCATAGTTATGAGAATATCTAGGTATGATCATGTATATAGGCATCACGTCCGAGACAAGTAGACCGACTCCTGACTGCATCTACTACTATTACTCCACTCATCGACCGCTATCCAGCATGCATCTAGAGTATTAAGTTAAAAACAGAGTAACGCCTTAAGCAAGATGACATGATGTAGAGGGATAGTTTCATGCAATATGATAAAAACCCCATCTTGTTATCCTCGATGGCAACGAATACGTGCCTTGATGCCCCTTCTGTCACTGGGAAAGGACACCGCAAGATCGAACCCAAAGCTAAGCACTTCTCCCATGGCAAGAACAACCAATCTAGTAGGCCAAACCAAACTGATAATTCGAAGAGACTTGCAAAGATAGCCAATCATACATAAAAGAATTCAGAGAAGATTCAAATATTATTTATAGATAGACTTGATCATAAACCCACAATTCATCGGTCTCAACAAACACACCGCAAAAAGAAGATTACATCGAATAGATCTCCACGAGAGAGGGGGAGAACATTGTATTGAGATCCAAAAAGAGAGAAGAAGCCATCTAGCTACTAACTATGGACCCGTAGGTCTGAAGTAAACTACTCACACTTCATCAGAGGGGCTTGGATGGTGATGTAGAAGCCCTCCGTGATCGATGCCCCCTCCGGCGGAGCTCTGGAACAGGCCCCAAGGTGGGATCTCGTGGATACAGAAAGTTGCGGCGGTGGAATTAGATTTTTGGTTCCGTATCTGATCGTTTGGGGGTACGTGGATATATATAGGAGGAAGAAGTACGTTGGTGGAGCTTTGAGGGGCCCACGAGGCAGGGGCGCGCCCTAGGGGGGGCGCCCTCCACCCTCGTGACCGCCTCGTGGCTTTCTTGACGGAGGGTCCAAGTCTCCTGAGTTGTATTCGATGAGAAAATCACGTTCCCGAAGGTTTCATTCCGTTTGGACTCCATTTGATATTCCTTTTCTTCGAAACCCTAAAACAGGCAAAAAACAGCAATTCTGGGCTGGGCCTCCGGTTAATAGGTTAGTCCCAAAAATAATATAAAAGTGGATAGTAAATCCCAATAATGTCCAAAAGAGTAGATAATATAGCATGGAGTAATAAAAAATTATAGATACGTTGGAGACGTATCACTCAACATGCAACAAAGAGTCACTCCAAAGTCACTAATAGTGGAGAACGAACGAAGAGATTATGGTAGGGTACAAAACCACCTCAAAGTTATTCTTTCCAATCAATCCGTTGGGCTATTCCTATAAGTGTCACAAACAGCCCTAGAGTTCGTACTAGAATAACACCTTAAGACACAAATCAACCAAAACCCTAATGTCACCTAGATACTCCAACGTCACCTCAAGTATCCGTGGGTATGATTATACGATATGCATCACACAATCTCGGATTCCTCTATTCAACCAACACATAGAACCTCAAAGAGTGCCCCAAAGTTCCTACCGGAGAATCACGACGAAAACGTGTGCCAACCCCTATGCATAGGTTCATGGGCGGAACCCGCAAGTTGATCACCAAAACATACATCAAGTGAATCATGTGATATCCCATTGTCACCATAGATACGCATGGCAAGACATACATCAAGTGTTCTCAAATCTTTAAAGACTCAATCCGATAAGATAACTACAAAGGGGAAACTCAATCCATTACAAGAGAGTAGAGGGGGAGGAGAAACATAAGATCCAACTATAATAGCAAAGCTCGCGATACTTAAAGATCGTTCCACCTCAAGAACACGAGAGAGAGAGAGATCAAACACATAGCTACTGGTACATACCTTCAGCCCCGAGGGAGAACTTCTCCCTCCTCATCATGGAGAGCACCGGGATGATGAAGATGGCCACCGGAGAAGGATTCCCCCTCCGGCAGGGTGCCGAAACGAGTCTAGATTGGCTTTCGGTGGCTACGGAGGCTTCTGGCGGCGGAACTCCCGATCTATTGTGCTCTCTGATACTTTTAGGGTACGTGGGTATATATGGGTGAAAGAGATACGTCAGGGGAGCCACGAGGGGCCCACGAGGGTGGAGGGCGCGCCCTAGGGGGGTGGGCGCGCCCCACTACCTCGTGGCCTCCTCGAAGCTTCCCTTACGTGCACTTCAAGTCTTCTGGGCTTCTTTCCTTCCAAAAATGAGTTCCGTGAAGTTTCAGGTCAATTGGACTCCGTTTGATTTTCCTTTTCTTTGAAACCCTAAAACAAGGTAAAAACAGAAACTGGCACTGGGCTCTGGGTTAATAGGTTAGTCCCAAAAATGATATAAAAGTGTATAATAAAGCCCATAAACATCCAAAACAGTAGATAATATAGCATGGAGCAATCAAAAATTATAGATACGTTGGAGACGTGTTAGCATCCCCAAGCTTAATTCCTGCTCGTCCTCGAGTAGGTAAATGATAAAAACAGAATTTTTGATGCAGAGTGCTACTTGGCATAATTTCAATGTAGTTCTCTTTATTGTGGCAAGAATATTCAGATCAATAAGATTCAAGACAAAAGTTTAATATTGACATAAAAATAATAATACTTCAAGCATACTAACTAAGCAATGATGTCTTCTCAAAATAACATGGCCAAAGAAAGCTATCCCTACAAAATCATATAGTCTGGCTATGCTCTATCTTCACCACACAAAATATTTAAATCATGCACAACCCCGATGACAAGCCAAGCAATTGTTTCATACTTTTGATGTTCTCGAACTTTTTCAATCTTCACGCAATACATGAGCGTGAGCCACGGACATAACACTATAGGTGGAATAGAATGGTGGTTGTGGAAAAGACAAAAAGGGAGAAGATAGTCTCACATCAACTAGGCGTATTAACGGGTTATGGAGATGCCCATCAATAGATATCAATGTGAGTGAGTAGGGATTGCCATGCAACGGATGCACTTGAGCTATAAGTATATGAAAGCTCAACAAAAGAAACTAGTGGGTGTGCATCCAACTTGCTTGCTCACGAAGACCTAAGGCATTTTGAGGAAGCCCATCATTGGAATATATAGGAAGGGGAGCCTTGGCGCAGTGGTAAAGCTGCTGCCTTGTGACCATGAGGTCACGGGTTCAAGTCCTGGAAACAGCCTCTTACAGAAATGTAGGGAAAGGCTGCGTACTATAGACCCAAAGTGGTTGGACCCTTCCCCGGACCCTGCGCAAGTGGGAGCTACATGCACCGGGCTGCCCCCCATCATTGGAATATACAAGCCAAGTTCTATAATGAAAGATTTCCACTAGTATATGAAAGTGATAACATGAGAGACTCTCTACTATGAAGATCATGGTGCTACTTTGAAGCACAAGTGTGGTAAAAGGATAGTAACATTACCCCTTCTCTCTTTTTCTCTCATTTTTTTTATATTTTTTATTTGGGCCTTTTCTCCCTTTTTATGGCCTCCTTTCTTTCTCTTGTTTTATTTGGGCTTCTTTGGCCTCTTTTATTTATTTTTCGTCCGGAGTCTCATCGCGACTTGTGGGGGAATCATAGTCTCCATCATCCTTTCCTCACTGGGACAATGCTCTAATAATGATGATCATCACACTTTTATTTTTCTTACAACTCAACAATTACAACTCGATACTTAGAACAAAATATGACTCTATGTGAATGCCTCCGGCGGTGTACCGGGATATGCAATGATGCATGAGTGACAAGTATGAAAGAATTATGAATGGTGGCTTTGCCACAAATACTATGTCAACTACATGATCATGCTAAACAATATGACAATGATGGAGTGTGTCATAATAAATGGAACGGTGGAAAGTTGGATGGCAATATATCTCGGAATGGCTATGGAAATGCCATAATAGGTAGATATGGTGGCTGTTTTGAGGAAGGTATATGGTAGGTGTATGATACCGGCGAAAGGTGCGCGGTATTAGAGAGGCTAGAAAAGGTGGAAGGGTGAGAGTGCGTATAATCCATGGACTCAACATTAGTCATAAAGAACTCATATACTAATTGCAAAAATCTACAAGTTATCAAAGCAAAGTATTACGCGCATGCTCCTAGGGGGATAGATTGGTAGGAAAAGACCATCGCTTGTCGCCGACCGCCACTCATAAGGAAGGCAATCAAAAAATAAATCATGCTCCGACTTCATCACATAATGGTTCACCATATGTGCATTCTACGGGAATCACAAACTTCAACACAAGTATTTCTCAAATTCACAACTACTCAACTAGCATGACTCTAATATCACCATCTCCATATCTCAAAACAATTATCAAGTATCAAACTTCTCATAGTATTCAACACACTCATAAGAGAATTTTATTATTCTTGAATACCTAGCATATTAGGATTTTAAGCAAATTACCATGCTATTTAAGACTCTCAAAATAATCTAAGTGAAGCATGAGAGTTCATCTATTTCTTCAAAATAAAACTACCACCATGCTCTAAAAGATATAAGTGAAGCACTAGAGCAACAACAAACTAGTCCGAAAGATATAAGTGAAGATCAATGAGTAGTCGAATAATTATGCAATTTTGTGAAGACTCTCTAACATTTAATAATTTCATATCTTGGTATTTTATTCGAACAGCAAGAAAAACTAAATAAAATAACATTCTAAGAATGGCAAACATGATGTGAAGAAGCAACAAATTAGGATCAACGGATACTAACCGATAGTTGTTGAAGAAGAAAGGTGGGATGCCAACCGGGGCATCCCCAAGCTTAGACGCTTGAGACTTCTTGAAATATTATCTTGGGATGCCTTGGGAATCCCCAATCTTGAGCTTTTGTGTCTCCTTAATTCCTCTCATATCACGGTCTCCCTAAATCTCAAAAGCTTCATCCACACAAAACTAAACAAGGACTCGTGAGATAAGTTAGTATAACACATTGCAAAAACCTTATCATACTTTACTGTAGAAAATCACAAAAATTATTATTCAACATTGCATACTAAATTCCTCTGCATATTTAATAGTCCTATCCTCAAATAGAATCATTAAATAAACAAACATATGCAAACAATGCAAGCATAACAGCAATCTGCCTAAACAGGACAGTCTGTAAAGAATGCAGCTAGATCCATACTTCCCTAACTCCAAAAATTATGAAAGAAAATTCCCACTGTAGTAAATTTATCATATCTTAATATGCAAAAGTTTTCAACATTTATCACATTCTGACTTTTCTAGGGAATTATTGCAACAGCGGTAAACTTTCTGTTTTCAAACAGCAACATGAGGACTTGTAAAATGGGCATTGTAAAGGCTATCAATGCCACTTTATTGAAATAAAAGATGCAAAACATTGTTCTAAATAACAGCAAGCAAATCCTAACAAAATAAATTGACGCTCCAAGCAAAACACATATCATGTGGCGAATAAAAATATAGCTCCAAGTAAAGTTACCGATGAACGAAGATGAAAGAGGGGATGCCTTCCGGGGCATCCCCAAGCTTAGGCTCTTGCCTATCCTTGAATATTACCTTGGGGTGCCTTGGGCATACCCAAGATTAGGCTCTTGCCACTCCTTATTCCATAGTCCATCGAATCCTTACCCAAAACTTGAAAACTTCACAACACAAAACTTAACAGAAAACTCGTAAGCCCCGTTAGTATAAGAAAATAAATCACCACTTCAACGTACTGTAATGAACTAATTATTTATTTATATTGGTGTTAAACCTACTGTATTCCAACCTCTCTATGGTTTATAAACTATTTTACTAGCCATAGATTCATCAAAATAAGTAAACAACACATGAAAAATAGAATCTGTCAAAAACAGAACAGTCTATAGTAATCTGGATCAAACGTATACTTATGGAACTCATAAAATTCTCAAATAAATTTCTGGACCTGAGTAATTTGTCTATTAATCATCTTCAAAAATAATTAACTAAATAGCACTCTCCAAATAAAAATGGCAGCAATTGTCGCGAGCGCTAAAGTTTCTGTTTTTTACAGCATGATCAACAAGACTTTCCCCAAGTCTTCCCAAAGGTTCTACTTGGCACAAACACTAATTAAAAGCATAAAACCACATATAAACGGAGGCTAGATGAATTATTTATTAATAAACAGGAACAAAAAGCAATGAACACAAATAAAATTGGGTTGCCTCCCAACAAGCGCTATCGTTTAACGCCCCTAGCTAGGCATGATGATTTTAATGATGCTCACATAAAAGATAAGAATTGAAACATAAAGAGAGCATCATGAAGAATATGACTAGCACATTTAAGTCTAACCCAATTCATATGCATAGGGATTTTGTGAGCAAACAACTTATGGGAACAAGAATCAACTTGCATAGGAAGGTAAAACAAGCATGACTTCAAAATTTTAAGCACATAGAGAGGAAACTTGATATTATTGCAATTCCTACAAGCATATGTTCCTCCCTCATAATAATTTTCAGTAGCATAATGAATAAATTCAACAATATAACCAGAACCTAAAGCATTCTTTTCATGATCTACAAGCATAGAAAATTTACTACTCTCCACATAAGCAAAATTCTTCTCATGAATAATAGTGGGAGCAAACTCAACAAAATAACTATCATGTGATTGAAAATTAAGATCAAGATGAAAAGTTTCATGGTTATCATTATTCTTTAAAGGATATATGTCATCACAATAATCATCATAGATAGGAGGCATGCTTTCATCATAATAAATTTGCTCATCAAAACTTGGGGGATAAAAAATATCATCTTCATCAAACATAGCTTCCCCAAGCTTATGGCTTTGCATATCCTTAGCATCATTGATATTCAAGGAATTCATACTAACAACATTGCAATCATGCTCATGATTCAAATATTTAGTGCCAAACATTTTATAGATTTCTTCTTCTAGCACTTGAGCACAATTATCCTTTCCATCATACTCATGAAAGATATTAAAAAGGTGAAGCATACGAGACAAACTCAATTCCATTTTTTTATAGTTTTCTTTTATAAACTAAACTAGTGATAAAACAAGAAACAAAAAGACTCGATTGCAAGATCTAAAGATATACCTTCAAGCACTCACCTCCCCGGCAACGGCGACAGAAAAGAGCTTGATGTCTACTACACAACCTTCTTCTTGTAGACGTTGTTGGGCCTCCAAGTGCAGAGGTTTGTAGGACAGTAGCAAATTTCCCTCAAGTGGATGACCTAAGGTTTATCAATCCGTAGGAGGCGTAGGATGAAGATGGTCTCTCTCAAGCAACCCTGCAACCAAATAACAAAGAGTCTCTTGTGTCCCCAACACACCCAATACAATGCTAAACTGTATAGGTGCACTAGTTCGGCGAAGAGATGGTGATACAAGTGGTATATGGATAGTAGATAAAGGTATTTGTAATCTGAAATTATAAAAACAGCAAGGTAACTAATGATAAAAGTGATCATAAACAGTATTGTAATGCGTTGAAACAAGGCCTAGGGTTCATACTTTCGCTAGTGTAAGTTCCCTCAACAATAATAACATAGTTGGATCATATAACTATCCCTCAACATGCAACAAAGAGTCAATCCAAAGTCACTAATAGCGGAGAACGAACGAAGAGATTATGGTAGGGTACGAAACCACCTCAAAGTTACTGTGGGAGTCCTGGATTAGGGGGTCTCTGGACTGCCGGACTATCTCCATTGGCTGGATTGTTAGACTATGAAGATACAAGATTGAAGACTTCGTCTCGTGTCCGGATGGGACTCTACTTGGCGTGGAAGGCAAGCTAGGCAATACGTATATGGATATCTCCTCCTTCGTAACTGACCTTGTGTAACCCTAACCCTCTCCGGTGTCTATATAAACCAAAGGGTTTTAGTCCGTAGGTCAACAATCACAACATACAATCATACCATAGGCTAGCCTCTAGGGTTTAGCTTCTCTGATCTCGTGGTAGATCTACTGTTGTACTACACATATCTTCAATATCAATCAAGCAGGACATAGGGTTTTACCTCCATCAAGAGGGCCCGAACATGGGTAAAACATCATGTCCCTTGCCTCCTGTTACCATCCGGCCTAGACGCACAGTTCGGGACCCCCAACCCGAGATCCGCCGGTTTTAACACCGACATTGGTGCTTTCATTGAGGGTTCCCCTGTGTCGTCGCCGTTAGGCTTGATGGCTCCTTGTAACATCCAAAATTCTAAATTTTGGAATGTTATAATAAATAGATAGATTTGATTGATTGTTCGATTGATTTGTCTGAAAGTGAGTGAATTCAAAACTTTTTGAAAGTTCAATGAGAGGGAATAAAAGGACTTTCCCAAACTTTCATATTTGCTTTCTGATCTCCGTGAATTCAAATACTTTTCATCACAAAACCCTGGAGAGAAGATGACATGACTTCTTCCATTATTTAAATGACAAAGGGTTGTTGAAAGTATTTGAATTTCATTTGAAAGTATTCAAATTCAGAAACTTTAAGCAACTCAATGATTTTCACGAGAGAAGATAAAATGACTTCTTCAAATTATATGAAATATGAGTTGGGAGTTTCAAAGGATCAATTTCAAAGTCCTTTTTGAAATTATTTTTCAATTGGGAGTTATTTGAGTTTTATTCAAATTATTTTTCTCCAAAAACAAAATACATGGAAAATAGGGTAACATGATTCCCTACAATAGAAAATTGGAGAAAAATTATTTTGAAATCATTTTGGTATTTGAAAAATGATTTTTGTTAGATTTAATAGAACAGTAGCACTCTTTGATTTATCTGAATTTGTGTGTATTTTATTTGGTGCTACAAAAATGTTCACATTGTAGGAAATCTTTTTCTGAAAATTTTGATATATTATAGGCCTATATAATATATTTTTAGTTATTTTGTTTTTATTATTTTAGTTCTCTAAAAAAAGTTTATTAAAAAAAAGAGCTTCCCTCCGCCGAACTGGGCCGGCCCAGCTCCTGCCAGGCCACGGCCCAGCCCAGCGCATCCGTCCCCGAGCTCCCGAACGGGAATCCCGCCGCCGCACGACTCGCCGGCCACCGCCGTGGCCGAGTCGGCCTCCTCGCGCCGCGTTTGCCCCTGCCGCACGCCTCCCGAGGCCGCCCTTCCATAAATAGCGCCCCGGGCCCTCTCCTCCTCACCGCTCGCGCCGCCTCGCCTCGCCCGCAACTCGCGCCGCCGCCGGAGATTCGCCGCCGCTGCCGCAGTGCCTCGCCGCGCCGCCGTCGCTGCTGCTGCACAGCGCGCCGCCCGCGCCGCCGCACCCCTTTCCCGCGCATCGCCGCCGCCGCCCCGCGTCGCCCTGCCTCGCCGCGCTCGCCGGAACCGCTCGCGCCGCCTCGCCTCGCTGCCGCTGGAGTTGACCGCCGACGCCGCTTCGATCCACCGCCGACCCGCCTGAACCGGTAGGAACCGCCCGGTTCGCCGGTTTGTTTTAGGGTTTCGGTTTTTGCTTTGAAAAAAAACTGGTTTAGTTTTTTTAGTTAGATCTATTTAGAGAACGTTCTCTGTTTAGAACTAGTTAGTGAACGTTCATTATTTAGTCTTTTCTTTTTCTGTTAATATTAGCCAAGGACCCATATGTAATTAGTTTCTTCATAGTTTAGTCCCTGATCTTCAATCTATCATTACTTTTTCACGTTAGTCCAAATCCAACGAAACCAATGCTCACGTCTTCGTTACGATCTCCTCTACCCAGTAATCCAACTCAAACGTGTTTTTGAAAAGTTTAAAATTTAAATTAGATCAGATTTGAATTCAAACTTCGTTTGATCATAACTTGAGTTTCGTAGCTCCGTTTGAGTTGATTCTTTTTGCAAATCGAAGCTCTTGACCTAAACATTCTAATAAGGCCAAATTCACATAATTTTGGTACTGTTAGAAATTGTTTTAAGTTGCAAGAGTTATTTGCTTGGTTTTGAAGTTCTCCGAATCATCTTCTTCGTTCTTTCTGATCTTTTGAGTGATTGCTTATGTGTGGTTACTATTGTTTGCTTACGATAGATTGACCAGAGTGTGACGAGTAGATCTATGAAGAGATTTGAGTGCGAATCATCTTCATCGACATTGCAGGCAAGTTCACACTTTGATCATACCTCTTTCATACCCAGTTTTTATTGCATTAGATCAAACCTCCAACATTGCATGATTAGGATCTAATTAAATTGTGGGATGGGAAGTAGTTGATGAGGTAGGAACCTATTGCCCTGCATTCAAACCTTGGGAGTTACTATCACGTTATGCTTATATTGCCATGCTATGCTCGTAGACGTGGATTGGGTTTGAGAGTATTTCATGACAGATGTGAGATTGTTAATTAATGGTTTACTTAAGGTGGCAACTTAAACAAACATCTGGGTGGATTGAGGCACCTGGTTATTCTAGGATTGCCTGTCTAGGCACCTGGGTTTCCAGGACTTGCCTGTTTTATTTTGGACCGCCACCCAGGCTCAAAGGGATCATAAGACTATTCATACTAGAAACTTCCGTGTGCAGCCACAAGCTATTATGGGCTCTAGCATAGTTGACTAAGTCGTGCGAACTCTTACAGTGGTAGACTAGAAGATGTAGGGGATGTAGGTGGTACGGTCTACCCGATCGTAAGGTGCTAGCGCTTCTGAAAGACTATGTCTCGGTCATCCGTCTTCTCAAACACCATGTAGTGCGAGAAAACAAATGGAGGCGATCGAGTCTTGTGGGGAAAAGTGCACAAACCTCTACAGAGTGTATAAACTAATCATGATTAGCCGTGTCCCCGGTTATGGACATCTTGAGTATCTAGTTCTTGGATTATCCTGTTGATCTCATCACGTTACTTCAAATGAATATCGTTGGGTTTAATGATGTTACTTAATTGGGATTGAGAATGCTGTCAACCATTCTCAATGTTCAACAACCACCATGATAGTTAAATAAAATTTATTCCTCTGCAGTAGGGAAAAATTGGCTTTTCGCAAAAACTTATAACCATAGAGCTTTTCCACCAGCCAAATATGCATGTAGTGATAGCCTTTATTCGTCATTCTCTATGGTGTGAATTTGCCAGTACATTCAATGTACTGACCCTCTGTGGCTGCAACCTCTCATGTTGCAGGATTTCTTACGACGAGTAAGTGATACGTTAGGGTTACGATTTCTACACTCAACTTTTCCGTTGGTGTTGATGGGAATCCACAACCTTGTTGCTTCCGCTATATGGATTGAGGTAATAGTATTTACGTTACTTTATACATGTGATTTACCTCTGTTATAAATCCTCAAGTACTGTGTGTGTCAGCATACCGATCCAGGGATGACACTTAAGCACAGAGACTTGATCCATTCGGGTCAGGTCGCTACACTCCTACTATCATCGATAGCGATGTGGTCCAGGGTGAGATTTTTCTCCCCGGACAGATCTTCGTATTCGGCGGCTTTGCACTGCGGGCTAATTCGCCTGGCCATCCGGAGCAGATTGAAAGCTACGCCCCTGGCCATCAGGTCAGATTTGGAAGTTTGAATTACACGACCAACATCCGTGGGGACTTGATCTTCGACGGATTCGAGCCACAGCCGAGCGCGCCGCACTGTCGCGATGGGTATGACCTAGCTCTGCCACCGGACGGTACCCCAGAGGCCGCGCCCGCATCAGCTCCGACCCTTAGCTCGGAGCCAACTGCGCCAATCGAGGATGGGTGGCTAGACACCGCCTCAGGGGCTGCAGTCTCGACGGCGATCGAGCCAAACACCATCATAATCCTCTACGCAGCCCGTGACTCCAAGGTGCCGGACTCTCTTCCGGACCCCGAACCATCCGCGCCCCTGCCAATCGAATCTGATTGGGTGACGATCATGGAATTCACCGCCGCGGATATCTTTTAGCACTTGCCCTTCGGCGACATTCTGAATTCACAAAGGTCTCTCTCTTTGTCAGGAGAACCCCGGCTGGATTATGGCCAACAGGATTGGGATGCGGACAACGAAGAAATTCGACGCCCACCCACCACCCACTTAATAGCCATTATCGATGACTCAACCGACATGCTCGACTTCGACTCCGCAGACATCGACGGTATGGACAACGATGCGGGAGGCGAAGAGGAACCACCGCCCACAGGGCGCTGGACGTCCACTTCATCATATGACGTATACATGGTGGACACACCAAAAGAAGACGACGACGAGGAACGAAAGGACGCACCGAAGGCTTGTTCCCTCGAGAAGCAGTCAAAGCGGCGGCGCAAGCGCCTCCCCAAATCCCGCGTCGCCAGAAATAACGATCACACAGACCCAACATTGGAGCAGGGCGAACCACTGCCGGACCACGGCAATACGGAGAATCAAACCGAACAAACCAATTCTGTCAAAGATAATAGTCCGGACGACACAATGCCGGACAGGCACCCGGAGCAGCAGAATGCCCGTCAAGGGCTTGTTGCCACCACGAGGAGTCTGAAAAAGCATAAGCAAAGGCTCAAGGCTACGCAGGACACACTCCAAATCAGATGGAGTAAAGTACTCAACACAGCAGCGAAGTACGGCGACAGTCGCCCAACAAGAGCTACCCAAAGCGGAAGTTGCTACCTGAGTTCGATGAGGAGGCCTCAGACCCCTCACAACCAAAAATCAAAACAGCCACCTGGCCGGATAGACGACCTCACGGCCAACATAGAGCGGCAAACAATGCCACTCATAAGACAATACGCGATTCACACGAGGGATTGCACCAAAAGGACAGCGCAACCAGATCCATCTATGGACCACGCAAGTATGCCCTAGCATACGGTATAACACAACAAACATCCGAACAACGCGGCACACCCAGATACAGGGGTGCCGCACACCCCCTATGTTTCACCGATGAGGTGCTGGATCATGAATCTCTAGAGGGATTCAAACCTGTAAACATAGAGGCATACGACGAAACTACAGACCCTGGGGTCTGGATTGAGGACTATATCCTCCACATCCATACGGCTTGAGGAGATGATCTCCACGCCATCAAGTACTTACCACTCAAACTCAAAGGGCCAGCTCGTCACTGGCTTAAAGGCCTCCCAGAAAACTCCATTGGAAGCTGGGCAGAGCTCAAAGACGCTTTTCGGGAAAACTTTCAAGGGACTTATGTCTGACCTCCGGACGCGGATGATTTGAGCCATATAACTCAACAGCCCGGAGAGTCAGCCCGAAAGCTTTGGAACAGGTTTCTTACTAAAAAGAACCAAATTGTCGACTGTCCGGACGCCGAAGCCTTGGCAGCTTTTAAGCACAACGTCCGTGACGAATGGCTTGCCCGACACCTCGGCCAAGAAAAACCGAGAACAATGGCAGCATTAACAAGCCTCATGACCCGCTTTTGCGCGGGTGAGGACAGCTGGCTAGCCCGATGCAGCACCAGCGACCCCAGTACATCTGAAGTTAGAGATGAAAACGGGAAATCACGGTGCAATAGCAATAACAAACGCCGGAATAAAGGAGACCACACGAAGAGCACGGCAGTAAACGCCGGATTCAAAAGATCTCGGCCAGGTCAGCAAAAGCCGCCCTCTAAAGGCGCCAGAGACGAACTGTCCAGCCTAAACAAAATTCTGGACCAAATATGTCAGGTCCATAGCACCCCTGGCAAACCAGGCAATCATACCCACAGAGAATGTTGGCTCTTCAAGCAGTCCGGCAAGCTCAACGCCGTACACAAAGGGGAGGATACACCAAGCGAAGAAGAGGATGAGCCTCTCAAGGAAGACACTGGGGAACAAAAGAAATTTCCACCAGAAGTCAAAACAGTAAACGTGTTACACATGATCAATGGAAGAAACAAAACGGCACTCCCAGAAAAATACGCCCGAAGGCCTATCACCGTGGAGTCCTGCCACTGGTCGTCTCAACCGATCACTTTCGACCATCGTGATTACTCAGCAAGTATCCAGCGTGCAGGATGGGCTGCCCTGGTATTAGACCCAATAATTGACGGATACCACTTCACACGAGTCCTGATGGACGGTGGTAGCAGTCTAAACCTGATATACCAGGATACAATCCGCGAAATGGGGATAGACCCAACAAAAATTTGCCATAGCAATATTACCTTTAAAGGAGTAACGCCAGGCCCAGTGGCTCATTGTACGGGCTCCCTGCTACTAAAAGTTATATTCGGCTTCCCCAATAACTTCCATAGCGAACATTTAACTTTCCACATCGCTCCGTTCCAAAGTGGCTATCAAGCACTACTCGGACGCGAAGCTTTCGCTCGATTTAATGCAATACCACACTACGCTTCCCTCACACTCAAGATGCCCGGTCCACGTGGCATCATTAGAGTGAACGGAAGTATTAAGCGGTCTTTGCGCGCGGAAGAGCGTGCGGCTGCCCTGGCAGCCGCACACTAAAAACGGCCTCACCAACTAAAGCATTTAGCAGGTCATCATAACCTTGGATACGGTTAGACGAGTCCGGCGCAGCTATATGCAATTTATACCGGATCAATGATCACACCCCTATTACAAATACAAGGGGCTCAACGTGCGCAGAAAAGTGGCAATTCTTACTCACTTGAATTATACATGGTTTCTTTAAAAACTATCTTTTCGCACGACAACTTTTTCACCTAAGCTCCTCTCTTTTACAGATAATCATCGTGCTACACCCGTCCAGGATACGGCACAATGGAGACACAGGCACAGACGTGCAACAGGGACCCGCTCCAAGGATTCTTTTTAGATTAAGACCCTGCGTAAACCTTTTTTACTGTTTCTTGTTGATACATATCCATCAATTTCTCAGCACAGTTGAGAAGGATGCTGATGTCTTGGCATGTGGCCACGTTAGAATAATGCACGTACCTGGACACAAGGGGCTTCTTACAAACGGCACTATTTCGGCCCGGTTTATACCATAAAGACCGAATACCTTAGGGAGTGTTGGGCGTCGCGAGTTTGGCCTTATATGCATCAGCTTCGAATCATTGTCTTTGGTCAAATGTTGGGTTTGCCCGGCTCTTGTGTTTTGGTGCCTTACGTTCCGCTTTACCGGCTAAGGTAGCACTAGGAGAACTACTGCGATTGTGCCCTGGTTCATCCGGACGAGCACCTCAGTAGAAAAAGCCGAAAACTGACTGTCATGATATAGCGTGAGACTGGTCAACCACTCGATGACCTATCGGAATGTTAGAATTCCTCCGCCTTAACGAAGGGCCGTTTTCCGGCCAGGCATGTACGCACCCCGTGATCGGGAGAGTGTGGAGCCATCAGGGGCTATCTAGTAGCCCCACTGTCAAACTCCTATGGCTAAGTGAAAGTGTTAAAGCATTATAGTCCGGTTGCCTCGCTCGCTGCGCTATCACCTCCTTATTAGGACCAAGACGTTGGGTTAAGTGTGAACACGTGTTTTTGGCGAGAACCTCTGCATTATATGTGTGGGGGTTGAAGCCGACGGCTGCAATCTTTCAGGTTATACACATGTATACATAAACGGCCGCACAGGAGGCATCATACTACTTTCAGGCAAAAGTATAAACATAGCCTTATAAAAACTTCATAAAAGCACTGTGTTTACAATGAGAATACATATCACTCAAACATAATATTCTTCGAGCACTAGGCCTCTATCAAACGAGCACCCTCGAGAACCTCCTCGAAATAATGCTCGGCTGCCACTCGGCCTATGGCCGAACCCTGCGCCGCGACTACGGAAGCGTCCATCTCTGCCCAGTATGCTTTAACACGGGCAAGGGCCATCCGCGAGCCTTCTATGCACGCCGACCTCTTCATCGCATTAATGCGCATCACCGCACCAAGGAACTGCCGCACTAAGCTGAAATAGCTATCCGGCTTTTGCTTCTCCGGCCACAGCTGATCCACAACAGCACTCATGGCGAGTCCGGACAACCTATTCAGTTCGGCCCATTCGGCTAGCTGGTCAGTCAATGAAAGCGGACGCTCTGGAACATTAAACTGCGACTAGAATAGCTTGTCCACTTCACGATCTTTCTGACCTTGGAAGTACTTGGCAGCATTGGCAACACTCGCCGCCAAATCCATATACGCATCTGCCGAAATCCACAACAGATCCAGAGGGGCATACCGTGGATCTCCGAACTTCCTCCGTAACATGAAGGGTTTCCCAGCTGCAATATCCCTAGCTTCCCGCAGCTCCTCCTTCTTCGCTCTCATAGCAGAACGGGTGTCCTTCTCCGCCGCTGTGGCCTTCTCAAGGTCCGCTGCTGTGACGCCCCCGATTTAATCGTACACTAATCATACACGCAAACGTGTACGATCAAGATCAGGGACTCACGGGAAGATATCACAACACAACTCTACAAATAAAATAAGTCATACAAGCATCATATTACAAGCCAGGGGCCTCGAGGGCTCGAATACAAGAGCTCGATCATAGACAAGTCAGCGGAACCAACAATATCTGAGTACAGACATAAGTTAAACAAGTTTGCCTTAAGAAGGCTAGCACAAACTGGGATACAGATCGAAAGAGGCGCATGCCTCCTGCCTGGGATCCTCCTAAACTACTCCTGGTCGTCGTCAGCGGGCAGCACGTAGTAGTAGGCACCTCCGGTGTAGTAGGAGTCGTCGTCGACGGTGGAGTCTGGATCCTGGGCTCCAACATCTGGTTGCGACAACCAGGTAGAAGGGATAGGGGGAAAAGAGGGAGAAAGCAACCGTGAGTACTCATCCAAAGTACTCGCAAGCAAGGAGCTACACTACATATGTATGCATTGGTATCAAATGGAATAAGGGTATCATATGTGGACTGAACTGCAGAAAGCCGGAATAAGGGGGGATAGCTAGTCCTTTCGAAGACTACGCTTCTGGCAGCCTCCGTCTTGCAGCATGTAGAAGAGATTAGACTGAAGTCCTCCAAGTAGCATCGCATAGCATAATCCTAACCGATGATCCTCTCCCCATCGCCTTGTGAGAGAGCAATAACCGATTGTATCTGGCACTTGGAAGGGTGTGTTTTATTAAGTATCCGGTTCTAGTTGTCATAAGGTCAAGGTACAACTCCAAGTCGTCCTGTTACCGAAGATCACGACTATTCGAATAGATTAACTTCCCTGCAGGGGTGCACCACATAACCCAACACGCTCGATCCCATTTGGCTGGACACACTTTTCTGGGTCATGCCCGGCCTCGGAAGATCAACACGTCGCAGCCCTACCTAGGCACAACAGAGTGGTCAGCACGCCGGTCTAAATCCTATGGCGCAGGGGTCTGGTCCCATCGCCCTTTGCACACCTGCACGTTGCGAACGTGGCTGGAAGCAGACCTAGCCTAGTGGCGTTCCAATCCAATCCGGCGCGCGTCGCTCAGTCGCTGACGTCACGAAGGCTTCGGCTGATACCACGACGTCGAGTGCCCATAACTGTCCCCGCGTAGATGGTTAGTGCGTATAGGCCAGTAGCCAGACTCAGATCAAATACCAAGATCTCGTTAAACGTGTTAAGTATCCGCGAACATCGACCAGGGCCAGGCCCACCTCTCTCCTAGGTGGTCTCAACCTGCCCTGTCGCTCTGCCTCAAAGTAACCGTCGGGAACCCAGGCCCACCTCTACCGGGATGGAGCCACCTGCCCCTTCAGCCCCCATCTCCGAACAGTATCACAGGTAATGTAACTGTGTAAAGTATATCGTATATGCCCGTGATCACCTCCCGAAGTGATCACGGCCCAGCAGTATAGCATGGCAGACGGACAAGAGTGTAGGGCCACTGATGGAACACTAGCATCCTATACTAAGCAGTAGGATAGCAGGTAATGGTAACAACAGTAGTAGCAAGGACATGCCATGCATCAGGATAGGAATAACGAAAAGCAGTAACATGCTACACTACTCTAATGCAAGCAGTATAGAGAAGAGTAGGCGATATATGGTGATCAAAGGGGGGGGCTTGCCTGGTTGCTCTGGCAAGAGAGAGGGGTCGTCAACACCGTAGTCGTACTGGGTAGCAGCGGCGTCGGTCTCGATGTCTAGCGAGAGAAGAGGGGGAAGAAATAATAAATATAATGCAAACAAATGCATGATGATGCAGGACATGACAAAGCGTGATGCTAGGTGCGCCCTAACGCGGTACGAGGTGGTACCGGTGAAGGGGGAAACATCCGGGAAAGTATTCCCGGTGTTTCACGTTTTCAGACATAGGAGCCGGAGGGGGAAAGTTGCGTGTTTGCTATGGTAGGGATGCGTGGCGGATGAACGGGCTGCGTATTCGAATTCGTCTCGTCGTTCTGAGCAACTTTCATGTACAAAGTATTTTCATCCGAATTACGGATTAAAAGATATGATTTTCTAAAGATTTAAATCATTTTCTGATTTTAATTATATATTTAATTTCAACATTATCCAAAACGGTGTGTGATGACGTAGGCATGACATCAGAGTGATGTCAGCAGTCAACTGTGCAGTTGACTGGGTCAACTATGTGTGGGCCCCGCATGTCATTGACTGATTAGTCTAATTAGGGTTTAATTAACCTAACTAACTGATTAGATTAATTAACAGGATTAACTAACTTAATTAATTCATTAATTATTTTGATTATTAATTAATTAATTATTTTGATTATTAATTAATTAATTAGTTATATATTTATTTTTATTTAAAAAAATGTTTTGGAGTGGGGCCCCATTGTCATAGGCCCACTGGGCCTTAGCGGATCGGGTGCGCCTGATCGGGCGGTGCGGGCGAAGAGCGAGGGGCGCCAGCCCGCAGGGGCGCCCGAACGACCAACCCATGGCGCGGGCGGCCGGCGGTTCGCCGGAACGCAGCCACGGCGAGCCGGCCGCGAAGGGCGCCAGCAGAGGACGGCACGGGGGAGCAGGGGGGGTGTGACGCGCGCAACGGCGGGGCCAGCGGCGGACTGAGCCGGCGAGGGCGCGCGGCGACGTAGGAGAGGAGCGGCGGGGGTAGAGGCGCGGGTCGCGAGCGGGGCGAGGCTTGCAGGGGCGAGCGCGGTGCGTCGAGCGGAACGGCGAGGCGGAGGAGAAGAACGGGGGCCTCACATGGAGAGTGGCAGGGTACGGGGCAGTGGGCGCGGGGAGGTTCGGCGAGGGCGAGGATGAGGCGGCGTGTCCGGCGACGTGGTCCCAGGCGGCGGCGGCGGGATCGATCCAGTCGGCGGAGCGGTCGGCGCGAGGCGTGGCCGCGGATTCCGGCGGACGTCGCACGAGGGAGGGGAGGGGCGAGGAGTCAACGGGGGCGGGGGCGTGGTCGCCCCGATCCGATCGGGATTGGGGGAGTGGGGGGAGAGAGAGCGAGTGGGGGAGGGAGTGCGTGGAGTGGGGGGACACTCTAGGTCAAGGGGGTGTGGGGGGTTAAGGGGGGGCCGGGGTGGGCCGGTCTGGCGGCCCATCGGCCTGTCGGGCCGAGGCCCAGATGGGGGTTTCCTTCCGTCTTTTTTTTGTTTTACCTTTTGTCTTTTCTTTTTATTTATACTTTTCTGTTTTGGTTTAGTCACACTTTATTTTAGTTTTTATAAAATATGTCCATAGATCCTAAAATAAGGTTTCAGAACATCCCTCTATCATAAAAAGTTTGGTGGTCAATTAAACTAGTTTAACATTTGTTTATTATTTAAAATCATTTGAATAATTGTTTTGCTATGGTTTTATTCACTCTAGAGTATTTAATCATTTCATAAAAGTGTGGTTCCTCCACCATAATTGATTATGATTTATTTGCTACAATTTGAACATTTTTGATTTGACTATTGGAAACTTTTAATGTTTGACTTTAATTGAAATTTGAATTTGGCTCGGATCTGAACAAACACGAGATTAGCAACAGTAATCGTGGTGACATGGCATCATTACTAGAGGGTTACTGCAGCTTGATTAACCGGGCGTCACAGCTGCCTTTGCTCGGTTTTCCTTTTCAAGGACAAGGCAACGGTCGGCAGTGTCTTCTAATTCCACGGCCATCTTGGCCATCTTCTCTTAGCTCTCGCAATGTGCAGCCTTCTCGGCCTTCAACTCTTTGGCCGCCTTCAAAGTAGCGGCATTACTAATCCTCGCTTGTTCCTTGGCTGGGGCAAGTTCTGCCCGCAAGGCTTCCACGGAGGCAGCTCCATCTGCAATCACAACATATTAAAGATACTAGCATCATGCTGCTCTTACTATGTGGCGTTCACCAGATAATAACACTTACCCTGTGCCTCGTCGAGCCTCTAGTTAACAAGCTCGAGGTCGGCGTCTGCCGCATTCAGTTGCCGTTTTAATTTGGCAAACTCACTAGTCCGGCTAGCCACCGGAGCCTCCACCACCTGCACATAAGGGCAGTCTGGTTATTGCCTGAGAATATGATCCTCTGTTCGCTGCCGTTCTCGACGGCAACCAGAGTCTCAGGGGCTACTATCTACACAGGGCACACCTAACACGTGCAGTACTATCACATATTATCTTACGTACCTCAAAGCCTGTCAGTAGACTCATAAAGGCTTCATGTAATCCACTTTCGGCGGACGAGATTCTCTCCATCACCGTACCCATCAGCACACGGTGTTCTTCTGAGATGGTCGCTCGCCCCACCAACTCCCTCAGAACGTCCGACCGCACACCAGACGGTGTCGGACTCTTTTGTCTGCTCTCCTCGGGAGCTGGACGCTGGGGACTTCGGGGGTCTATGGGATTATCTTCTGGCCTCACCGGATTCGGAGAGGCCCTCCGTGACGACACTTCGGGGTCGCCCGCTTCTGGAGCGGAGGAGCCAGGGGGAGGCGTTTCGCTCTCCATCATCTCTGGAAGAAGATCCCTCGAAGACGAGCTCATCTAAGAGGGGCTAAGGCCCGAACTGCAAGATATATGCGGTGGTTATTTTCTCAAAAGAAAGATAGCATACCTTAAAATATTTTGGGATCACTTACGACTCATTGGAGGGCAGATCCGCCCGCGGACTGTGTACGGCAGGAGCACCCCCCAAGGCGGGACCTTCTGTGGGAGATTTCTTCTCCCGTTTGGAGGCTTCAGCTTCCGGATCCTCGGAAGCAGTCCTTTTCCTCCCCCGGTTGTCCTCCTTCATGGAGACGCTCATTCCCTCGGTTGGAACGAGCAGCGACGGGGGCCCGCGTCCGCCCGTATTATCCCCCCCAGTATCTTCCTTCGAGGGATCCGGGCAAGGTGCGATCTCGAGCATCTTTTCCAATACCGGATTTTCCAAGCCCTCAGGGAGGGGGCTGAGGGAGTCCTTGATTAGGGGGTGTCCGGATAGCCGGACTATACCTTCGGCCGGACTCCTGGACTATGAAGATACAAGATTGAAGACTTCATCCCGTGTCCGGAAGGGACTTTCCTTGGCGTGGAAGGCAAGCTTGGCGATCCAGATTTGTAGATCTCCTACCATTGTAACCGACTTTGTGTAACCCTAGCCCTCTCCGGTGTCTATATAAACCGGAGGGTTTTAGTCCGTAGGAAGAACAATCATACCATAGGCTAGCTTCTAGGGTTTAGCCTCTCTGATCTCGTGGTAGATCTACTCTTGTACTACCCATATCATCAATATTAATCAAGCAGGACGTAGGGTTTTACCTCCATCAAGAGGGCCCGAACCTGGGCAAAACATTGTGTCCCCTGCCTCCTGTTACCATCCGCCTAGATGCACAGTTCGGGACCCCCTACCCGACATCCGCCGGTTTTGACACCGACATTGGTGCTTTCATTGAGAGTTCCTCTGTGTCGTCGCCATCAGGAAGGATGCCTCATCCCATCTTTAAAGACGGCACCGTTGCTAAGGAATACTTTGCGGCCAATTCTACTTGGCCGTATACGAAGCTCACAGGGATCTCCTTCCCATCGGGCCCCACGGGTCCGACCTCGGCCATGCGGTTTGGGTCAGCCTTCGTGTACCGCGTCTTCACCATGGCCCAGGCCTCCCTGGCGCCTTGACGGCAGGCCGACATCTTCCATAATTGGAAACGCCGCCGCACTCCCTTCAGCCTCTCTACAAGCTCTCCAAGGCCTTCGGGCATGGAGACGGATGGCCACAAGGCCTGGGCGACAGCTTGCATCACCTGCCGAACTCGCTCGTGCAGTTGTGAGAGCTCGGGAAGAAGGTCACCCGTAGAACCGGGCATTTCCTCTGCAGGACGACCTGTTAGCATACCTACAGACATTACTCTGGTAGTCGACTTCCTCGCTGAACTCTTTTTTCAATGTTCGTTTAAGCACTTACTAAATATGCCGTGTCGAAGCCGCTGATTCTCCTTAACAGAGTCCAACAGCTGGGCACGAACATCCTTCAGTTCAACGCCCAACTTGGTGTTGGCATCTTGGAGATCGTTCTTCTCCCGCCTCACCTTTGTCAGCGCACTCTCACCAGCCTTCAGCTGGTGTAGGAGTTGTTGCTTTTCCGGATTTAATCCGGCACCATCTGCAATTTCATTTGTCAGATTTGCACCCACGCCGCACTTCGCAAAATACTTATCTTTCGAAGCGTATATTACCAAAGGGGGTCTCCTTGGGCTCCCCTGCCACGGCTAGTGCGGCCTCAAGTTGGGCTTTGCACTCTTCCAGCTCCTGGGACAGTAGGGTATTCTTTTCTGTAAGAACCTACATAACAAATGACCCTTAAATCAATTATTCTAACTGTTTCAAGTCTCGGGGGCTACTGGTATATATATAATTACCAAAATTTTCTTACCCGTATGTCTTTTACATACTGCTCCGTGGCTCTGGCTAGACCATTTTGAGCGGCACGGAGGTACGCATCTCCCGAATTGAAGGCATCCAATGCCTCTTGGGAGAAACAAGTGTCGCGAAGAACTGTCCGGCGACGCCTGTGGTTCATGGCACTCTCCACCTCGGAATTGGTGGCAGATAGCCTGTCCGCATCCTCTGTCGGAGGAGCGTCCGGTGCGCGCCTTGTGTTCGCCTCCGCTTTCGGACTAGGCTTTGGAGCCTGGCTGGTGGAGGCGCGATTGGTAACCCCTCCGGATATAGTCCGGCGAGGTCTCTTTGTCCTGAAGAGAGCACGGGCATTAATATGCCTTGAAGGAATAGCACCTGGGAATAAGATGGCGCGCTATACCTTTGCGTCGGTGTCTCAGTCCGGACCGCACTTCTTTTCAGCCCGTGGGGCCTTGCCGCCCCTCGTTGGCTAGTCGCCCCAGGCTCGGCCTCCCGCCTCAAGGACCTCCCCTGCAAAACACGGTTGTCATACGACAATCGAAAACACGCGAGGATAGATCCCTTTTCAAAGTGCTGGGACTTCGGTCTCAGTTACCTGTGAGGCTGGGAGTAGCCCTGGGTAATCGGCCGTAATGGCCACCAAGGCGTTGTCCCTGCTCAATTGATGAAACACCCCATCAATCAGCTCCACAGATAAGTCCGGATCCTCTTGAGAGGCCGGGTCAAGG
The DNA here is from genome assembly GCF_003073215.2 of Triticum urartu. Taxonomy (NCBI): domain Eukaryota; kingdom Viridiplantae; phylum Streptophyta; class Magnoliopsida; order Poales; family Poaceae; genus Triticum; species Triticum urartu. The sequence goes on from NC_053022.1 coordinate 28,696,212, forward strand.
GACCGTCCCGGATCCTTGGGTTGCGGGGGAGGGCTGTTTATTTCTTTAACAGCCTAGCGCAGTTCCTACGTTGAAGTCGTTAGACTGAATATTTAGCAATGGGAATATAACACGGATGGGCAAGTAAAAGTGTCCACTTACCCAACTTGGGGGATTGTACATAGAAAATCGACCCTGTGGGTTGACGCGGAGAAATTCCTCCTCTTACAAAGCGGACAAGATATTTATTAGAGCGGCAGCCAAATCCGGCCCCTTACGACCGTGGTGGGTGGTGTCGTCCTCCCCGTCGAAGTCCCACATGGGGTGGCCTCTATATTGGAGCGGCTGCACCCCTCGCATGATGCATACGGCCATGACCCAAATCATGGTCAGTCCGGAATGAGCTAACAATCTTATCCGGCCCATCAGGTAAAGAACGTCCTTGTCGCTTTCCCTCTGAGGGCTCCGTGGACGCCATCTTAGGCGCTTCTTCAGGGGAGCACTGTCGAACTCAGGGAGGCCGATCCGGACAAGATCCGGCAGCGGGACGTCCTCTGTATAAAACCATTCTGAAGGCCAGTCCTCGGACGCCTTCTTTGGGGTTCCAGATAGATATCCGGTCCCGGCGATGCGCCACACTTCGGCTCCGCCCACTTGATATATTGACCCCTTCTGAGAACGGGGCACAAGGCAGAATAGCCTTTTCCACAGCGCGAAATGAGCCTCGCAGCCCAAAAACAGCTCGCAAAGGGCTACGAAGCCCGCGATATGCAATATGGAGGCAGGCGTAAGGTTGTGCAGCTGGAGGCCATAGAACTCCAGGAGCCCCCGGAGAAACGGATGAATTGGAAACCCAAGCCCTCTTACTAAGTAAGGGACAAGGCATACCCGCTCTCCTTTGGAGGGATTGGGGGCGCTCTCCGCTTGCTCTCCGCCATTATAGGTGGCAAGTCCGGCTCGAACCGGGACCATATAGGCCGGGGGGAGAAATCCCTTGGTCTGGAGCATCGCTAGCTCGCTGTGCGGGATGGAGCATCTCTCCCAATCTCCAGGCTGAGGGCTGGAAGGGCGAGAGGAGGAGCTGCGGCAGCCGGCCATGATAGAATGGACCTCTGTCGGATGCACTCTGATGAATACTCGTGGAGGGGAGAAGGTGTGGTTTGGATCTAAATCCTCGTCCCCTTAAATAGGCGGCTCATTCACGCGGCTAGGGGTGTAAATATAAAAACACCCTGACTTTTGTATTCGTTTGACACGTGGAAGACGGCCATTATTGGGCGTAGAAGCCAAGGAGCGCTACATTTACAAGAAACCATACATTATTCGACAGTTACACGGAAATTGGAGGAGAACCCGCCTTGCAATGTCGAAGAAAATCTACGCGCCGGACTCGTCGTCATTGAAGCCTGGTTCGGGGGCTACTGAGGGAGTCCTGGATTAGGGGGTGTCCGGATAGCCGGACTATACCTTCGGCCGGACTCCTGGACTATGAAGATACAAGATTGAAGACTTCGTCCCGTGTCCGGAAGGGACTTTCCTTGGCGTGGAAGGCAAAATTGGCGATACGGATATGTAGATCTCCTACCATCGTAACCGACTCTGTGCAACCCTAGCCCTCTCCGGTGTCCATATAAACCGGAGGGTTTTAGTCCGTAGGAAGAACAATAATACCATAGGCTAGCTTCTAGGGTTTAGCCTCTCTGATCTCGCGGTAGATGTACTCTTGTACTACCCATATCATCAATATTAATCAAGCAGGACGTAGGGTTTTACCTCCATCAAGAGGGCCCGAACCTGGGTAAAACATTGTGTCCCCTGCCTCCTGTTACCATTCGCCTAGACGCACAGTTCGGGACCCCCTACCTGAGATCCGCCGGTTTTGACACCAACAGGGGCCAAACACTGAATCATCTTCGCCTTCGTTAGCCAGTCCTGGTCAAAAAGCGAATTCTGAGAAATAACTTCGAATAAAAGACAGTGTGTTCGGCCAGAGGATTTCTTACTTGTTCAGCGGTGCGGTTACTGCTCAGGCCCACATCCTCGGTAATATCCGGACACTCCACTTGAGATCCGAAGAATGACGTGTACATATCCTCGTGCGTCAGGCCGAGGAAACTTTGAGTGGCACGCGGTCCCTCTGGGTTGAACTCCCACAAGTGAAGGGGCCGGCGTCTGCAAGGCTGGACTTGACGAACCAGCATAACTTGTATTACCACAACCAAATTAAAATCTCCCTTGAAGAGATCTCAAATGCAGCTTTGCAGTATAGGCACGTCCTTGGCTGGACCCCAACTCAGGCCTGTGCTAACCCATGACATCAGTTGTGGTGGGGGGCCCGAGCGGAAAGCGGGGGAAGCCGCCCACTTGGCACTTCGGGGAGCCGTGACGTAAAACCACTCCCGTTGCCATAATTCGGACACCTCTGGAAAGGAACCTTCCGGCCATGGAGGTCCTGCCATCTTGCCTATTGATGCACCACCGCACGCTGCCTGTTGCCCCTCGATCATCTTCGGCTTTACTTCAAAGGTCTTGAGCCACAGGCCGAAGTGAGGGGTAACGCGGAGGAAGGCCTCACACACGACAATAAACGTCGAGATCTGGAGAAAGGAGTCCGGAGCTAGATCGTGAAAATCTAGCCCGTAATAGAACATCAAACCCGTGACGAAAGGATCTAGAGTGAGGCCTAGACCTCGAAGGAAGTGGGAGACGAACACAACATTCTCATTGGGTTCGGGAGTAGGGACGACCTGCCCTCGAGCAGGCAGCCGATGTGAAACCTCGGCGGTCAGGTATCTGGCCTCCCTGCTACTTCTTAATGTCCTCTTCCATAACGGAGGAGGGCATCCATCGGCCTTGAAGGCTGGATCCGGACATGATTGAAGATCCGGAGCACCTAACCTGGGATTTGGGTGTTAGAACTCGAGGCGGAGGAAGGGTTCGATTGAGCACGAGAGAGAAAAAGCAAAAACCTCATCCCTTTATAAAGAGGGTGAATATCAAGCATCCTTTCCGCAGCCGTTTAGGACTTGCCTATAATCTAGGAGTCCTAGACACGGTTGGGTTACCCACGACCGCATTAATGAGAATCCCGTAATTGGGGGAACATGATCTCCGCTTCGGCAAGACGTGTCACGAAACCGCCTCGCGTTATGTGTGGAGCTGGTTAAAAGAAACGGTTCATATAATCACCGGGCCGTGACGTAACGTCATGCTGCCAAAACAAGCCAGCAAATTAGATCTGCGAAAACGTTGTTCTCTCTGTGGTGGAATGGGGAATTTATTTTGGAGGGTCGGACAGTATCCTCGAATTCAACTTCTTCCGTCATGAATTCAGAGAAGGAACCCGCCTTGCAATGCCGAAGAGAATACTGCGCGCCGGACTCGTCGTCATTGAAGCCTGGTTTAGGGGCTACTGTGGGAGTCCTGGATTAGGGGGTCTCCGGACAGCCGGACTATCTCCATTGGTCGGACTATTAGACTATGAAGATACAAGATTGAAGACTTCATCTCGTGTCCAGATGGGACTCTACTTGGCGTGGAAGGCAAGCTAGGAAATACGTATATGGATATCTCCTCCTTTGTAACTGACCTTGTGTAACCCTAACTGTCGGTGTCAAAACCGGCGGATCTCGGGTAGGGGGTCGGAACTGTGCATCTAGGTCAGATTGGTAACAGGAAGCAGGGAACACGATGTTTTACCCAGGTTCGGGCCCTCTTGATGGAGCTAAAACCTACGTCCTGCTTGATTAATATTGATGATATGGGTAGTAAGAGTAGATCTACACGAGATCAAGGAGGCTAAACCTAGAAGCTAGCCTATGGTTGATTGTTGTATATGGTTGATTGCCTACGGACTACAACCCCCCGGTTTATATAGACCGGATAGGGTTAGGGTTACAGAGTCGGTTACAATGGTAGGAGATCTTGAATATCATCGAGCTTGCCTTCCACGAAAAAGTCCCATCCGGACAATCGAAATCTTCTCTTGTATCTTCATAGTCCAGGAGTCCGGCTGAAGGTAGATCCGGCCCCGACACCCCCTAATCCAGGACTCCCTCAGTAGCCCCTGAACCAGCTTCAAATGACGAGTCCGGCGCGCAATTGCTTCGCATTGCCAAGGCGGGTTCCTCCTTCCAGTCCTTCATAGAAGATCATAAACACCAAGATTAGTGTCGGCTCTGCAAAATAGCTCACGTATTTCCATAGAGAGAATAATATAACACAAATCCAAATCGCTGACGTATTCCGCAGTGCGTCATCACACTACAGGCCAGTCTTTACTCGATCCGATTTCACCTTTCCACCTCAGGCGTGTTTTTGCGAGGAAGTTTCCTTGGCACGTCTTGTCAAAGCAGAGATCGTGTGCCCTTTTTACGTGATTCTCATCAATACGGGATGGGTAACCCAATATGCCCGTTAGCATGTTTTCTTCGATTAAAGGTGATATCCCAAACGGTTACGGGGAGGGCCCTGGTAATTCAATCTCTTAAAGAGACCAGGGCTTACTCCTTTTTTCATCAAAGCGAGTTCGCCCGTCTCCTCGAGTTCCAACACCTAGGCTCCAGATCCAGGCGCTTCGAACCTTCGACATGTCTGGTTCTCGACCTTCAAGGCCGATGATGCCCTCCTCGTCACGGAGGAGGACATTCTAAAGTTGAGAGAGGCTAAGTTCTTGACCGCCGAAATTTCGCACAGGTTGCCTGCTCAAAGGTAGGCTATCCCCAGTCCCCAGCCCGGTGAGAGCGTAGTGTTCATGTCTCACGTCCTTCGGGGGTTAGGCTTCCCGATGGATCCCTTTTTGAGGGGACTGCTGTTTTATTACGGGCTGGAATTTCATGACTTAGCTCCGAAGTCCATCCTCCATATCTCCTCGTTTATCATTGTATGCGAAGCGTTCCTCCGTGTTACCCCTCACTTCGGATTATGGCTCAAGACTTTCAAAGTGGAGCCGAAGATGATCAAGGGACGGCACGCAGAGTGCGGAGGCGCTGTTATAAGCAAAAATGCTGATGCTCCATGGCCCGAGGGCTCTTTTCAAGAGGAGCTAGGCTTGTGGCAACGAGAGTGGTTTTATATCACCACTCCCCGGAGCACCATGTGGGTGGCGCTTCCTGCCTTTCGCTCGGGTCCCCCACCACGGCTAGCGTCATGGGTTAACAGAGGGTTAGATTGGGGTTTGCCCAAGGACGTGCCCTTGTTACAGGGTCGAATTAAGGATCTCTCGGAAGGAGACCTTAGCCTGGTCAAGGTGACGCAGGTCATGCTGATTCGCCGAATTGCCCGGCAAACGTCGCCCCCTTCGCCTGTGGGAGTTTAATCCAGAGGGACCGCGAGCTCTCCAGAACTTTATGGGCAACGCCCGGCGGAGATGTATAAACTGTTCTTCGGATCACAAGAGATGTGTCCGGATTTAACCGAGGACGCGGGCCTAAGCCTGCAATGCCCGGATACTCAAGTAAGCAACCTTGTGCCCAGACCTTCTATCCGTATAATTGTCATAAACTTTCCCCTAAAAGAGCCGTCCTTTTAAATAGGAGTGGATAGTGAAGGCAAAGCTGATCAGGTGTCCGGCTCCCCTTCCTAAAATCGGGCCGGATCCCGTGCTGGTCAGGATGCTGGAGATAATGCCTTTGGAGGGGGAGGACAAGGAAGCTATGGCGTCCTCGAAGGAGGCTGCTCCGAAGGGAGGAACCGACAATTCCTCTCCTAAGGGGAAGAAGAGAGCCGCCTCTGACGACATGGGAACCATGGCCTCGAAGCGGGGGAAAAAAATCCTCGTCAGAGGGTCCGACGCTGGGGAGCTCCTCGGCCGGACTACGCCCTCAAGGGGATCAGCCCTCCAGCGAGCCGTAAGTAGAGAAAGATTTTCCTTTTGAGGGATGAGGGAGATCCTTGATTTATATCTGAGAAGATTAACCGAATTTTTACCTTGTAGCTCGGACCTCAGCCCTTCTCAGCAGAGCTCATCTTCGGGGGATCTCCTTCCGGAGATGATGGAGAGCGGGACTCCTCCCCCTGCCGTGTCGCCTAGCGAGGCGGGCGACCCTGAGGTGTCGTCGCGGAGGGTTTCTCCGAATCCGGCAGGACGGAAGATAGCTATGTGGCCCCCCGAGGTTCTCCGCGTCCGGCCTTCGAAAGAGGTCGTGGGACAAGTCCGGCACCGTCTGGTGCTCGGCCGGAGGAGCTAAAGATTCTGCTGGGGTGAGCTTCTATCTCGGAGGAGCACCGTGCATTGATGGGCACGGTGATTGAAAGGATCTCATCCGCAGAGAGCGGATTGCATGAGGCCGTCAAAAGTTTACTGATGGGTTTTGAGGTACATTAGATAATGTACACTTTTGTCAGTTGCGCATGAATAAGATGCGCCCTGTGTAGATAGTAGCCCCTGAGACTCTGCGCGTCGTCAAGAAATGACGGCACGCGGAGGATCATAATCCCAGGTCTAAGATGTCGCCTTTGAGTGTAGGCAGCAGGGTGTCCGGAATCGAGCCGAACTGATGATTTTGCCGAACTAAAGAGACAACTGGACGTGGCAGATGCCGACATCGCGCTTGTCAACAAGCGGCTTGATGAGGCTCAAGGTATGTAATTCCTCGGGCGGCATCAGGTAAGAAGAGTTCTATGCCAGTGTCTTACGATGTGTGTGCTTGACGCAGATGGTGCGGCCGCCGTGTAGAGTCTTAGGGCAGAACTTGCCCGAGCTAAAGAACAAGCCAGAGAAAGTGATGCGGCTGCCAAGAAAGCCCTTGAAGAGCTGAGAGCCGAACAGGCTGCTCATTGCCGAAGCAAGGAAGAGATGGCCGCGATGGCCAAAAAGTTAAAGAGTGCTACAGACCGTTGCAGACTTCTTGAGAAAGAAGACCAGGCGAAACAGACAGACTTAGAGAAGGCCGTTGCCAATGCCAAGGACGCACGCTCTACGATGAGAGCTGCGAAGGAGGAGCTGCGTCAGGCCAAACAGATTGCGGCTGGAAAGCCCTTTATGCTGCGAAGGAAATTTTGCGATCCGAAGTTTGCCCTGTTGGACCGGATGTGGAGTGTGTAGGATACCTATCTGGATTTGGTAGCGAGTGCTGTTGATGCGACCGAACACTTTCGAGATCAGAAAGATCGCAAAGTGGAAAAGCTTTTTTGGTCGCAGTTTCACAATCCAGAGCATCCACTGGCAGTGGATGATCGTTTGGCTCAATGGGCCGAACTGAATAGGTTGTCCGGACTCGCCATGAAGTACGTCATGGGTCATCTATGGCCGGGGAGATCGGAGCCGAAGAGTTATTTCAGCTTGGTGCAGCAATTCCTTGACGCGGTGCCGTGTATTAATGCAATGAAGAGGTCAGCATGCATAGAGGGCGCAAGGATGGCTCTTGCCTGTGTCAAGACATACTGGGCAGAGATGGAGACCACCGTTGTTGCGTCCCGAGATTCGGACAAAAGCCGAGTACCTTTCGAGCACTATTTTCAGGAAGTCCTTGAAGGCGCTCGTGTAATAGAGATGCAGTGCTCGAAAGATGCTATGTTATGATAGCATATGTAATTATAAAGTAGTATTTTGATAAACTATAGTGGCCTTTTTATACTTGTGCCTTCAAGTATTGGGAATACCTCCTGTGCGGCCGTTTTATATATATACAAAATCTGAAAGATGGCAGTCGTTGGCTTCAGCCCCCACGCACATAGTGCGGGGGTGCTCATAGAAGACGCATTTTCACACTTAACCCAACGTCTTGGTCCTACAAAGGAGGTGATAGCGCAGCGGGCCAGGCAACTGGACTATAATGCTTTAACACTTTCACTTAGCCATAGGAGCTTGACAGTGAGACTATTTAGGTAGCCCCTTGGTGGTGACTGCGCTCGCCCGAGTTCGGGGCGCGTATGTGCCTGACCGGGAAGCGGTCCTTTGTTAAAGCGGAGGAATCTGATAGATTCTGATAGGTCATCGAGTGGCTGACCAGTCTCACGCTACATCATGACAGTCAGTTTTCGGATTTCTCTACTGAGGTGCTCGCCCGACCGAACCGGGGCACAATCGCAGTAGTTCTCCTGGTGCTACCTTAGCCGATAGAGCGGAACTTAAGGTAGCCGAACTCAGGAGTCGGGCAACACAACATTTGACCAAAGACATGATTCGGAGCTGATGCATATAATGCCAAAACTCGCGACGCCGAACACTCCCTAAGGTGTTCGGTCTTTATGAGTGCGGGCGAAACAACACTCTTTATTAAAAAAGCCCCTACTGTCCAGGTACGTGCAAAAATTCTGACGTGGCCACATGCCAAGACGCCAGCCTCCTCCTTGGTTATATCAGAAAAAACCAGGGGATGTGTAGCAACAAGAGACAGTAAAAAAGGTTTACGCAGGGTCTTAATCTAAAAAGAATCCTTTAGGACGGGTCCCTACTGCACGTCTGCGCCTGTGTCTCCGTTGTGCCGTATCCTGGACGGGCGCCGCACGACGTTCATCTGTAAAAGAGAGGAACTGAGTTGAAAACGGATCGTGCGAACAAAAGTTTAAAATAAACAAAGTATAAAGTAAAATATATAAAATTGAGCTTTATTGTCTCTTATTGTATATGCATGGAGCCCCTAGTGGGGGTATATGGGCACTAGCCTGCATCAATGATGATTTTGTCCCAAACTCGTCTATCCGCGTTCGTGGTCTTTAATGACCTATTTCGAAGTTTTTTGGCCGGTGAGGCCATTTTACTGTGGGGCTGTCAAAGCGGCCGCACAGTCCTCCACTCGGGGAGGCGCACTTTAGTGCTTCCCCTTCAAAGAGATGATGCCTCGTGGACCGGGCATCTTAAGAGTGAGAGATGCATAATGCGGTATTGCGTTAAAGCGAGCGAAAGCTTCACGTCCCAGTAGTGCTTGATAGCGACTTGAGAACGGGGCGATATGGAAGGTCAGCTTTTCGCAGCGGAAGTTATCGGCAGAGCCGAATATGACTTCGAGCCGGAGGAAACCCGTACTATGGGTGTCCGGACCAGGTATTACCCCTTGAAAGGAGGTTTTGCTGCGGCGGATTCTTGCTGGGTCTATCCCCATGTGCTGGATTGTATTCTGATATATCAGGTTTAGTCCACTGCTGCCGTCCATAAGGACATTTGAAAACTGGAGTCCGCCAATTATTGGATCGAGTATCAAGGCAGTCTAGCCTACATTCTTGATATTTCTAGAATAATCTAGCTGATCGAAGATGATCGGTTTTGAAAACCAGTGGCAGGACCCTTTGGGGATGGGCCGTGTGGTGCATACCTTTACGGGCGCCGCACGTTTTGTTATGTGAAGTGAGTTCACTGTTTTTACTTCTTGTGGGAAGTTATTTTGTTTCCTGGTGCTCTGCTTTTGGGGTTCGTCCTCGTCTTCACTTGGTGTGTCGAGCCCCTTGTGTTCGGCATTGAGTCTGCCGGATTGTTTGAAAACCCAAACAATCTCTGTGGGTATGGTTAGCAGGCTTCCCGGGAGTACTGTGTATCTGACATATCCTGTCCAGGATTTTATTTAAGTTGGATGGATCGTCCCTGTTATCCTGGAGGGGTGGTTTTGTCTGATTTTGTCGTGAACCTTTGAATCCGGCATTGACTGCCGTGCTCTTCGGACTTTTTTCCTTAGTCCGGCGACGGTCCTTGTTGCGTCGCGGTTTTCCATTTCCATCCCTAGTTTCAGATGTACTTGGGTCGCTGGGGCTGCACCTTGCCAACCAGCTGTCCTCTCCTGCACAAAAGCGGGTCATGAGGCTTGTTAGTGCGGCCATTGTTCTTGGCTTTTCTTGGCCGAGGTGTCTGGCGAGCCATTCGTCTCAGACGTTATGCCTGAAAGCTGCTAGGGCTTCGGCGTCCGGACAGTCGACTATCTGATTCTTTTTAGTGAGGAATCTATTCCAGAACTGCCGAGCTGATCTCCGGGCTGTTGAGTTATGTGACTAAGATCGTCTGCATCCGGAGGGTGGACATAGGTCCCTTGAAAATTTGCTCGGAAAGCATCCTCGAGCTCTTCCCAACTTCCAATTGTGTTTTCAGGAAGGGCTTTTAAGCTAATGCCGGGCTGGCCCTTTAAGCATAAGGGGTAAATATTTTATGGCGTGGAGATCATCTCCTCTAGCCATGTGTATGTGGAGGATATAATCCTCGATCCAGACTCCAGGGTCTGTTGTTCCATCATATGCCTCTATGTTTACGGGTTTGAATCCCTCTGGAAATTCATAGTCCAGGACCTCATCGATGAAACATAGGGGGTGTGCAGCGCCCCTGTATTTGGGTGTGCTGGATTCTGATGATGGCTTTATTGCATTGCTTACGAGAGCTTGCTTTCTTGGCCCATAAATGGACCTAAATGGGCCATGATGCGAATCCTTAGGTGGGTCGCATGCCGATTTAAGTGCGTCGCCGGTTGCCGCTTTATGGGGTCGTCTATCCGACCGTGTGGCTTTCTCATTTTTTGAATGCGAGGGCTCTAGGGCCTCTTCGTCGAATTCAGGCAGTAGCTTTCTTTTCGGATAGCTTTTAGTGCGGCGACTGTCGCTGTATTTATCTGCGGTATTGATTACTTTGCTCCATCTTCTGCTCCATGGGTTTATCCGGCGTGAGGTCGTCCGGAATGCCATTTTCGCCAGAGGAGGGATGTTCGGTTTCTCTATCTGTGTTGCCCTGTTCGGATGGTTGCTCTAAGGCCTACTCGTCGTCTACCGGCCCGTCCTGCTCTATGGCTGGGTTTTTGTCGAGGCGGGGCTTGGGTCGGCGTTTACGCCGACGCTTTGATTGCTTTTTGGGGGGTCGATCTCCCGTCCCATCCCCTTTTTCCTCGTTGTCGCTTCCTTTAGGGGTATCCACCATGTACACATCGTGAGATGAGGTGGCTGTCCAATGCCTTATGGGCGTTGGTTCGTCGGTATCTCCTGCATCGTCATCCATGCCGTCGATGTCTCCGGAGTCGAAGTTGAGCACGTCGTTTAAATTGTCGACAGTGGCTACCAAGTGGGTGGTGGGTGGGCTTTGAATTTCTTCATCGTCCGTATCCCATCCTCACTGACCGCAGTTCGGCCAGGGCTCTGCTGATAAAGAGAGAGACTTGAGAGAATTCAGGATATCACCAAAAGGCGAGTGCTGAAAGATGTCCGCGGCGGTGAACTCCATTATTGGCGCCCAATCGGATTCGATCGGCAGGGGTGCGGGGGGTTCGGAGTTCGGAAAGGAGTCCGGCTCCTCGGAGTCACGGATCATGTAGAGCGCGGGGCTAGCGTTTGGCTCGATCGCCTTTGAGATCGAAGCCCCCGAGGTGACGTCGAACCGCTCATCCTCGATTGGCGCAATAGGCTCCGAGTTAGGGGTCGGAACCGATGCGTGTGCGGCCTCCAGGACACTGTCTGGAGGCAGAGCTAGATCATGCCCCTCGAGGTAGTGCAGCGCGCTTGGCCGTGGCTCGAACCTGTCGAAGATATAATCTCCGTGGATGTCAGCTGTGTAGTTTAAGCTTCCAAAAATGACTTGATGGCCAGGGGTGTAGCTTTCGATCTGCTCCAGGTGGCCAAGCGAATTGGCCCGCAGAGCGAAGCCGCCGAAGACGAAGATCTATCCGGGGAGAAAAGTCTCACCCTGGACCGTATCGTTGTTGATGATCAAAGGAGCCATCGGGCCTAAAGGCGACGACACAGAGGAACTCTCAATGAAAGCACTAATGTCGGTGTCAAAACCGGCGGATCTCGGGTAGGGGGTCCCGAACTGTGCGTCTAGGCCGGATGGTAACAAGAAGCAGGGAACACGATGTTTTACCCAGGTTCGGGCCCTCTTGATGGAGGTAAAACCCTACGTCCTGCTTGATTAATATTGATGATATGGGTAGTACAAGAGTAGATCTACCACGAGATCAAGGAGGCTAAACCCTAGAAGCTAGCCTATGGTATGATTGTTGTATATGGAGTTGATTGCCTACGGACTACAACCCTCTGGTTTATATAGACACCGGATAGGGTTAGGGTTACATAGAGTCGGTTACAATGGTAGGAGATCTTGAATATCCGCATCGCCAAGCTTGCCTTCCACGCCAAGGAAAGTCCCATCCGGACACGGGACGAAGTCTTCAATCTTGTATCTTCGTAGTCCTGGAGTCCGGCTGAAGGTATAGTCCGGCTACCCGAACACCCCTAATCCAGGACTCCCTCACTAACCCTCTCCGGTGTCTATATAAACCAAAGGGTTTTAGTCCGTAGGACAACAATCACAACATACAATCATACCATAGGCTAGCTTCTAGGGTTTAGTCTCTCCGATCTCGTGGTAGATCTACTCTTGTACTACACATATCTTCAATATCAATCAAGCAGGACGTAGGGTTTTACCTCCATCAAGAGGGCCCGAACCTGGGTAAAACATCGTGTCCCTTGCCTCCTGTTACCATCCGGCCTAGACGCACAGTTCGGGACCCCCTACCCGAGATCCGCCGGTTTTGATACCGACAGTTACTCTTTCCAATCAATCCGTTGGGCTATTCCTATAGGTGTCACAAACAGCCCTAGAGTTTGTACTAGAATGACACCTTAAGACACAAATCAACCAAAACCCTAATGTCACCTAGATACTCCAATGTCACCTCAAGTATCCATGGGTATGATTATACGATATGCATCACACAATCTCAGATTCATCTATTCAACCAACACATAGAACCTCAAAGAGTGCCCCAAAGTTCCTACCGGAGAATCACAACGAAAATGTGTGCCAACTCATATGCATAGGTTCATGGGCGGAACCCGCAAGTTGATCACCAAAACATACATCAAGTGAATCACGTGATATCCCATTGTCACCACAGATACGCACGGCAAGACATACATCAAGTGTTCTCAAATCTTTAAAGACTCAATCCGATAAGATAACTTCAAAGGGGAAACTCAATCCATTACAAGAGAGTAGAGGGGGAGGAGAAACATAAGATCAAACTATAATAGCAAAGCTCGCGATACTTCAAGATCGTTCCACCTCAAGAACACGAGAGAGAGAGATCAAACACATAGCTACTGGTACATACCCTCAGCCCCGAGGGAGAACTACTCCCTCCTCATCATGGAGAGCACCGGGATGATGAAGATGGCCACCGGAGAAGGATTCCCCCTCCGGCAGGGTGCCGGAACGGGTCTAGATTGGCTTTCGGTGGCTACAGAGGCTTCTGGCTGCGGAACTCCCGATCTATTGTGCTCTCGGATAGTTTTAGGGTACGTGGGTATATATGGGTGAAAGAGATACGTCAGGGGAGCCACGAGGGGCCCACGAGGGTGGAGGGCGTGCCCAAGGGGGGTGTGCGCACCCCCTACCTCATGGCCTCCTCGAAGCTTCCCTTATGTGCACTTCAAGTCTTCTGGGATTCTTTCCTTCCAAAAATGAGTTCCGTGAAGTTTCAGGTCAATTGGACTCCGTTTGATTTTCCTTTTCTTCAAAACCCTAAAACAAGGTAAAAACAGAAACTGGCACTGGGCTCTGGGTTAATAGGTTAGTCCCAAAAATGATATAAAAGTGTATAATAAAGCCCATAAACATCCAAAACAGTAGATAATATAGCATGGAGCAATCAAAAATTATAGATACGTTGGAGACGTATTAGAGGAGCCCATGGTCGGGGCGACTGCTTCACCGGCATGGTTGCTGGGAGTGTACCATAGTAATCCTTGGCCCCCGCACGTATTGAGTTTCACGGGGAGCGATGACGGCGTGCCACGGTGAACACCCAATGACATCGTCACAGCCTCCGCGGGAGTGCTCCTCGCCTCTCCGACACCACCTTCGATCACGGGATTTGATGAGGGAGGCTCAGTTGACAGCTCCATTGAATTCACCATGGTCGCGGGTAAAGTCGCACCCTGAACCAGCGCATCTGCAACCGCTCCAGATCTGGCAATGGCAAAAGGGGTATGGAGTGGATGTTAGGGAACGTAGTAATTTCAAAATTTTCCTATGCACACACAAGATCATGGTGATGCATAGCAACGAGAGGGGAGAGTGTTGTCCACGTACCCTCGTAGACCGAAAGCGGAAGCGTTATGACAACGCGGTTGATGTAGTCGTACGTCTTCACGGCCCGGCCGATCAAGCACCGAAACTACGGCACATCCGAGTTTTAGCACACGTTCAGCTCGATGACGATCCCCGGACTCCGATCTAGCAAAGTGTTGGGGAAGAGTTCCGTCAGCACGACGGCGTGGTGACGATCTTGATGTTCTACCGTCGCAGGGCTTCTCCTAAGCACCGCTACAATATTATCGAGGATTATGGTGGAGCAGGGCACCGCACACGGCTAAGAGAACGATCACAAAGATCAACTTCTGTGTCTAGAGGTGCCCCCCTGCCCTTTATATAAAGGAGCAAGGGGGGAGGCCGGCCGGCCCTTGGGGCGCGCCAAGGAGGGGGGAGTCCTCCTCCTAGTAGGAGTAGGACTCCCCTTTCCTAGTCCAACTAGGAAGAGAGAAGGGGGAAGGAAAGAGAGGCAGGGGGAGAGGGAAAGAGGGGCCGCGCCCCCTCCCCTAGTCCAATTCGGACTCCTCATGGGAGGGGGCGCGCCACCTCCTGGGCTGCTTCCCTCTCTCTCCCCTTAGGCCCACTAAGGCCCAATACTTCCCCGGGGGGGTTCCGGTAACCCTTCCGGCACTCCGGTTTTCTCCGAAATCACCCGAAACACTTCCGGTGTACGAATATAGCCATCCAATATATCGATCTTTATATCTCGACCATTTCGAGACTCCTCATCATGTCCGTGATCACATCCGGGACTCCGAACAACCTTCGGTACATCAAAATATATAAACTCATAATGAGACTGTCATCGTAACGTTAAGCGTGCGGACCCTACGGGTTCGAGAACAATGTAGACATGACCGAGACACGTCTCCGGTCAATAACCAATAGAGGAACCTGGATGCTCATATTGGCTCCTACATATTCTACGAAGATCTTTATCGGCCAGACCGCATAACAACATACGTTGTTCCCTTTGTCATCGGTATGTTACATGCCCGAGATTCGATCATCGATATCTCAATACCTAGTTCAATCTCGTTACCGGCAAGTCTCTTTACTCGTTCTGTAATACATCATCTTGCAACTAACTCATTTGTTGCAATGCTTGCAAGGCTTATAGTGATGTGCACTACTGAGTGGGCCCAGGGATACCTCTCCGACAATCGGAGTGACAAATCCTAATCTCGAAATACGCCAACCCAACAAGTACATTCGGAGACACCTGTAGAGCACCTTTATAATCACCTAGTTACGTTGTGATGTTTGGTAGCACACAAAGTGTTCCTCCGGTAAACGGGAGTTGCATAATCTCATAGTCATAGGAACATGTATAAGTCATGAAGAAAGCAATAGCAATAAACTAAACGATCAAGTGCTATGCTAATGGAATGAGTCAAGTCAATCACATCATTCTCCTAATGATGTGATCCCGTTAATCAAATGACAACTATTTGTCTATAGCTAGGAAACATAACCATCTTTGATCAACGAGCTAGTCAAGTAGAGGCATACTAGTGACACTCTGTTTGTCTATGTATTCACACATGTATCATGTTTCCGGTTAATACAATTCTAGCATGAATAATAAACATTTATCATGATATAAGGAAATAAATAATAACTTTATTATTGCCTCTAGGGCATATTTCCTTCAGTCTCCCACTTGCACTAGAGTTCACATCACCATGTGATATAACACCAATAGTTCACATCACCATGTGATTAACACCCATAGTTCACATCGTCATGTGACCAACACCCAAAGGGTTTACTAGAGTCAATAATCTAGTTCACATCGCTATGTGATTAAGACCCAAAGAGTACTAAGGTGTGATCATGTTTTGCTTGTGAGAGAAGTTTAGTCAACGGGTCTGCCACATTCAGATCCGTAAGTATTTTGCAAATTTCTATGTCAACAATGCTCTGCACGGAGCTATTCTAGCTAATTGCTCCCACTTTCAATATGTATCCAAATTGAGATTTAGAGTCATCTGGACCAGTGTTAAAATTTGCATCGACGTAACACTTTACGGCGAACCTTTTTGTCACCTCCATAATCGAGAAACATATCCTTATTCCACTAAGGGTAATTTTACCGCTGTCAAGTGATCTACTCCTAGATCACTATTGTACTCCCTTGCCAAAACAGTGTAGGGTATACAATAGATCTGGTACACAGCATGGCATATTTTATAGAACCTATGGCCAAGGCATAGGGAATGACTTTCATTCTCTCTCTATCTTCTGCCATGGTCGGGTTTTGAGTCTTACTCAACTTCACACCTTGTAACATAGGCAAGAACTCCTTCTTTGATTGTTCCATTTTGAACTACTTCAAAATCTTGTCAAGGTATGTACTCATTGAAAAACATATCAAGCATCTTGATCTATCTCTATAGATCTTGATGCTCAATATGTAAGCAGCTTCACCGAGGTCTTTCTTTGAAAAACTCCTTTCAAACATTCCTTTATGCTTTACAGAATAATTCTACATTATCTTCGATCAACAATATGTCATCCACATATACTTATCAGAAATGTTGTAGTGCTCCCACTCACTTTCTTGTAAATACAGGCTTCACAGCAAGTCTGTATAAAACTATATGCTTTGATCAACTTATCAAAGCGTATATTCCAACTCTGACATGCTTGCACCAGTTGAGGGAGTCCTGGATTAGGGGGTGTCCGGATGGCCGGACTATACCTTCACCCGGACTCCTGGACTATGAAGATACAAGATTGAAGACTTCGTCCCGTGTCCGGAAGGGACTTTCCTTGGCGTGGAAGGCAAGCTTGGCGATACGAATATGTAGATCTCCTACCATTGTAACTGACTTTGTAACCCTAACCCTCTCCGGTGTCTATATAAACCGGAGGGTTTTAGTCCGTAGGACAACATACAGAACAACAATCATACCATAGGCTAGCTTCTAGGTTTTAGCCTCTCCGATCTCGTGGTAGATCTACTCTTGTACTACCCATATCATCAATATTAATCAAGCAGGACGTAGGGTTTTACCTCCATCAAGAGGGCATGAACCTGGGTAAAACTTCGTGTCCCTTGCCTCCTGTTACCATCTGGCCTAGACGCACAGTTCGGGTCCCCCTACCTGAGATCCGCCGGTTTTGACACCGACATTGGTGCTTTCATTGAGAGTTCCTCTGTGTCGTCGCCGTCAGGCTTGATGGCTCCTACGATCATCAATAGCGATGCAGTCCAGGGTGAGACCTTCCTCCCCGGACAGATCTTCGTCTTCGGCGGCTTCACACTGCGGGCCAATTCACTTGGCCATCTGGAGCAGATCGAAAGCGATGCCCCTGGCCGTCAGGTCAGATTTGGAAGTTTAAACTACACGGCTGACATCCGCAGGGACTTGATCTTCGACGGATTCGAGCCACTGCCGAGCGCGCCGCACTGTCACGACGAGCATGATCTAGCTCTGCCGCCGAACAGTGCCCTGGAGGCCGCACCCGCATCGGCTTCGACCCTTAATTCGGAGCCAACTGCGCCAATCGAGGATGGGTGGTTGGACGCCGCCTCGGGGGCTGCGATCCCAACGGCGATCGAGCCGAACACCAGCCCCGCACTCCGCGAGACTCGTGACTCCAAGGAGCCAGACTCCTCTCCGGACTCCGAACCCTCCGCGCCCCTGCTGATCGAATCTGATTGGGCGCCGGTCATGGAGTTTACTGCCGCGGACATCTTTCAGCACTCGCCTTTCGGCGATATTTTGAAGACACTAAAGTCTCTCTCTTTATCAGGAGAGCCCGGGCCGGACTACGGTCAGCAAGGTTGGGATACGGACGATGAAGAAATTCAAAGCCCACCCACCACCCACTTTGTAGCCACTGTCGACGATTTAACCGACATGCTCGACTTCGACTCCAAAGACATCGACGGTATGGACGCCGATGCAGGAGACGATGAAGAACCAGTGCCTATTGGGCCCTGGAAAGCCACCTCGTCATATGACATATACATGGTGGACACCCCAAAAGAAGGAGATGGTGATGGAACAGCGGAGGATGACCCCTCTGAGAAACAGCCTAAGCGCCGGCGTCAGCGGCGCCGCTCAAAATCCCGCCAAAGCAAATACGGTAATTCCAGCACGGGAGATTATAATACTCTGGAGAGTGCCGAAGAAAACCCCCTCCAGCAAGATTCAGCACAGGAGGACGGAGAAGCTCGCCCTCATGAGAGAGCGGCAGACAGAGAGGTCGAGGACGATAATTATATGCCTCCCTCCAAAGACGAGGCAAGCCTCGACGACGACGAATTCATCGTGCCAGAGGATCCCGTCGAGCAAGAGCGTTTTCAACGCAGGCTTATGGCCACGGCAAGAAGCCTCAAGAAAAAACAGCAACAGCTTAGAGCTGATCAAGATTTGCTAGTCGACAGATGGACTGAAGTCCTTGCGGCCGAAGAGCATAAACTCGAACGCCCCTTCAAGAGCTACCCAAAGTGCAGGTTGCTACCCCGATTATAGGAGGAAGCACTTAAACCTACATCACCAGCACTTGATACGGCCGACCGGCCACCTCGTGGCCGCGACAGAGAGGCCTCCCAGCCCTCCACTCAAGCCGCACCCCGTACCAAGGCACGGGAAAATGCGCCAGACCTGCGAGATATGTTGGAGGACAAGGCAAGGCAAACAAGATCGATCTACGGATCGCGTGGGTGCCCCACGACTCGAGACGGTAACCATCACGCCGGACACAAATCCGGTAGGGCTGAACACAGTAGACAAAGCTCATTGGAGCTACGTCGTGATATAGCCCAGTACAGAGGCGCCGCACACCCACTATGCTTCACAGACGAAGTAATGGATCATCAAATCGCCGAGGGTTTCAAACCCGTAAACATCGAATCATATGATGGCACAACAGATCCTGCGGTATGGATCGAGGATTATCTCCTTCATATCCACATGGCTCGCGGCGATGATCTCCACGCCATCAAATACCTCCCACTCAAGCTTAAAGGACCAGCTCGGGATTGGCTTAACAGCTTGCCAGCAGGATCAATCAGTTGTTGGGAGGACCTGGAAGCCGCATTCCTCGACAATTTCCAGGGCACTTATGTGCGACCACCAGACGCCGATGACCTAAGCCACATAATTCAGCAGCCAGAGGAATCGGCCAGGCAATTCTGGACACGGTTCCTAACAAAGAAAAATCAAATAGTCGACTGTCCGGACGCAGAGGCCCTAGCAGCCTTCAAGCACAATATCCGTGACGAGTGGCTTGCCCGGCACCTTGGACAGGAAAAGCCGAAATCTATGGCAGCACTCACGACACTCATGACCCGCTTTTGCACGGGAGAAGGCAGCTGGCTTGCTCGTAGCAACAATATGACCAAGAACCCTGGTAATTCGGATACCAGGGACGGTAGTGGCAGGTCACGTCGCAACAAGCAGAATCGCCGCATTAACGGCGACAATGCTGAGGATACGACAGTTAATGCTGGATTCAGAGGCTATAAATCCGGTCAGCAGAAAAAGCCATACAAAAAGAAATCCTAGGGGCCCGTCCAGTTTGGACCGAATACTCGATCGTTTGTGCCAGATACATGGCACCCCCGAAAAGCCGGCCAATCACACCAATAGGGATTGTTGGGTGTTCAAGCAGGCAGGCAAGTTAAATGCCGAAAATACCGACAAGGGGTTGCATAGCGATGACGACGAAGGGCCCCGGCCGCCGAACAACAGTGGACAGAAGGGTTTTCCCCCACAAGTGCGGACAGTGAACATGATATACGCAACCCACATCCCCAAGACGGAGCGGAAGCGCGCGTTAAGGGACGTATACGCAGTAGAGCCAATCGCCCCAAAGTTCAACCCATGGTCCTCCTGCCCGATCACCTTTGATCGAAGGGACCATCCGACTAGCACCCGTCATGGCGGATTCTCCGCATTGGTTCTAGACCCAATTATTGACGGATTTCATCTCACTAGAGTCCTTATGGACGGCGGCAGCAGCCTGAACCTGCTTTACCAAGATATAGTGCGGAAAATGGGCATAGATCCCTCGAGGATTAAGCCCACCAAAACGACCTTTAAAGGCGTAATACTAGGTGTAGAGGCCAACTGTACAGGCTCAGTCACACTTGAAGTGGTCTTCGGATCTCCGGATAATTTCCGAAGTGAGGAGTTAATCATCGACATAGTCCCATTCCGCAGTGGCTATCACGCATTGCTCGGGCGAACCGCATTCGCCAAGTTCAATGTGGTACCGCACTATGCATACCTTAAGCTCAAGATGCCAGGCCCTCGAGGAGTAATTACGGTCAATGGAAACACCGAACGCTCCCTCCGAACGGAGGGGCACACGGCGGCCCTTGCAGCGGAAGTACAAAGCAGCCTCGCCAAGCAGTTCTCCAGTTCGGCCATTAAATGTCCGGACACCGTCAAGCGCCCGGAGTAACCTACAACAAGACCGCCTGGCATGTTCCGAGCAGGCGTAGCAATGCGGCCCCAACCCCAGCCCTCGCAAAAATGCGACGCCAGTGCTTCGCGTACATAACTACGCTCTAGAAATACCATGGGTACAGGGGGAGGGGCACCATCACGGCATGCCCGAAACACGGCTTAAACCGCACCAGGGGCTACCGATTTTTTAATTTTCTCTTACTTTCAGGACTCCATTCTTCGGAAGGCCTGTTCGGCAGTTCAATTGCCGCACAAACGATGCAAGAACCAAGGAAGCAGACAAGCCATGCCGCATTATGGAACTCCTAGGTGGTCTCTATCACGAGCTGTATACCTGTTTTGCATACCATTCCGCAGCCTGCCCCTAGAACGGACATGTTAAATAGTCCAACCCTTTGCTTATCGCATTATTTGTATCGTTCTGCTTTGATCGCAGCCATTTTTAATAAACAATGCATAGCTTTTGTCTATTTTTGCATTACTCTTTTTTTTACAAATATATGTTCCTTAACGACATGTTGCACCCGTACACTTTGGTATGGCCAAAATACGCCAGGGGCTTTAGTACCCCTCAATATGGTGTGAGAAGTCCAAACACTTTAACAAGTGCGGCACCCCGAACTTATAGCATTATATGCATCGGCTCCGAATCATGTCTTGGGTCAATAGTTGGGTTTGCCCGGCTCCTATGTTTTGCTGCCTTACGTTCCGTTGTGTCGCTAAGGTAGCACTAGGAGAACTACTGCGATTGTGCCCCAGTTGAGCTGGGTCGAGCACCTCAGTAGAGAAAGCTAAAACTGACTGTCATGATGAAGCGAGAGCTGGTCGCTATTCGAGAGGTTTTTCAAGTCCCTAAAGACTTATGCCGCTTAGAGAGAGGAGTCGACTCTGTCCGGCCAAGGCGTGGATAGCTCCCCCAACTCGGTCTTCCGAATACCAGGGGATTCGACGAAATTTAAAATTATAGAATTCTATGGCTAAGTGAGAGTGTTCACGCATTATAGTCCGATTGCCTTGTTCGTTGTGTTGAGCGCCTCCCTCGAAGGACCCAAACATGGGAAAACGAGCGCTCAGGTTTATCCCCGAACACCCCAGCACTAGCGGCACGGGGCCAGAAGCCGACGACTCGCTATTCTCAGAATAGATAAACAGCCGCACAGAAGGTAATATTTTAAATTCGAACAGCATTGCTTAGCGCATATGAATAAGTTTTCAGCGTACAGGACAAAACGAGCGAATTTTACTCAAAAATTACATGCCTGGAACATTCATCCGCCATAAGGCAGGCACCCTTCAGAACATCCTTATAATAATTCTCGGGCTTGCGATGCTCTTTCCCCGGCGGTGGCCCGTCCTTCACAAGCTTCTCAGCATCCAGCTTGCCCCAGTGCACCTTAGCACGGGCAAGGGCCCTACGGGCACCTTCAATGCAGACGGAGCATTTGATGACTTCGAGCCTTGGACAGGCCCCCACCAGTCGCCGCACCAGTCCGAAATAGTTCCCAGGCAGAGCCTCTCCAGGCCACAGCCAAACTATGAGGCCCTTCATGGCCTGTTCGGTCGCCTTGTGGAGCTCGACCAGTTGCTTCAGCTGGTCGCTCAGGGGCACGGGGTGTCCGGCCTCAGCATACTGAGACCAGAACACCTTCTCTGTCGAGCTGCCCTCCTCGGCTCGATAGAATGCAGCGGCATAGGACACGCTACGGGGAAGATCTGCAAACGCTCCTGGAGAGCTCTGGATTCGGGTAAGTAACGAGTAACTCATGTTTATGTGTTTGCTTTGCATAAAGAATGCCTTACCCGCTACTATCTTTTTCACCGCATCCAACTCCTGGAGGGTCTTCTAGGATTCGGCCTTGGCAGACTTGGCATTTTCAATAGCCATCGCGAGCTCGAACGCTCGCGTCTTTGAGTCAAGCTCCAAACTCTCATGTTTTTTCTTGAGAGCCTGGAGCTCTTGCCGCACCTTGCCAACCTGGGCCTCATACTTCTCCCGCTTGGTGCGCTCTGTGGCCACCCTCTTCTCGGCCTCGACCAGCGCTTTCTTAAGGGTCGCCACCTCAGGCATGGCCCCTACAATAGCCACGATAATCCTGTGATTTTTTGCGATTGCACTTTATATATATATATTTAAACAAGGTATTTCTTACCTTCCTTGTCCTCAAGCTTCTTCTTGGCACGCCCGAGCTCTTGCTCGGACTGCTTGAGGTTCTGCTTTAGCGTGTCCACTTCCGCAGTCAGTGCGGCGGACGCCAGCAGAGAAGCCTGCATACGCATATTGACTCCTTTTTGTTAGACTCCTGCGAATTTCATTTGATCCTCTATTCGGCTTTTCTTCCCGAATGCCAAACAGAGCATCAGGGGCTACTATCTATGCGGTAATATTATTTACACATTCTTTACTTACCTCAAGTCCTGTTAAAAGGCTAGCACAAGCTTCAGTCAGTCCGCTCTTGGCGGACTGAACCTTCTGGACCACCGCACTCATAATGGTGCGGTGCTCCTCGTCGATGGAGGCGCCTTTGAGCACCTCCAACAGATTGTCCGGCGCCTCCGGTTGGACGGGGGTCACCGGCACGGTGGGCTTGCTCCTCTTGGAAGGAGGTCGCCCGCCGGACTCTGGAACCTTTGAAGGTTCCATAGCGGTGTCCGGCCTAGAGCTGGACTTGGAGCCCTTGGGGGTTTTATCCCCTTTACTCCCGGAGTCCGGGAGGTCGCCTTGCGGCGCCTCCAGGACCACCTCCTCCTGGCTTGGAACCTATTGGGACAACACTTTGGCGTCGTCCGTAGGGCGGGGGGACGTAGCCGTCGGAAGTGAATTCACATCCGACGAGTCTAGTGAACCGCTCGACGACACGTTGAGCTGGTCTTGGGGTGGGCTGCATAATCATATTCGACATAAGGGAAAGTTGTGCAATAAAGGAATACTATGAATTACTGTGGTATCCGGATACTTACGATTTTGCCAGGGGCTTGGCCCTGGTCGGCCACTCCTCTCCGTCGTCGTCGGCGTCGATGGAGTAGTCCGGAGGAAGGGTTTTTCCCTTCTTGGACCCTTCGGCCTCCCCAGTGAGGGCGGCCTTCCTTTTCTTCTCTCCCCCCGCTAGAGGGGGAGAGGTCTCTTCTTCCTCCTCCTCGTCTTCACGGGAGGAATGCGCCTTGGAGCCGTCGGATGATGAACCTGACACCTCCTGCCGCCGGGCACTTTTTCAAGTCCCCGTGGCCTTCTTTGTGGCCTTCTTCTCCGGCACCACATAGGGTGCCGGAACCAGCAGCTTCGCCAAGTGGGCATCGGCTGGGTCGGGTAAAGGAGCCGGACAGTCGATCTGTCCGGACTTCGCCTGCCAAACCTATCAAATGTAAGGGAGCTTAGATCCCGCATAGAGCTAAACTATGAAAAACTAATACCCTATAAAAGGTACAAACAACTTACCGCGCTAGCGTGACGCTGCGCGCTGAATCCGCGATCCTCGGTAGCGGATGCGGGAGCCTCGGCGCCCTTGAAAAGCACCTTCCAGGCATCTTCGTACATCGTGTCGAAGAGCCTGCTCAGAGTTCGGTGCTGCGCCGGGTTGAACTCCCACAGATTGAAGGCCCGTTGTTGACACGGGAGGATCCGGCAGATGAAGATAACCTGGACTACGTTGACAAGCTTGAGCTGCTTGTCCACCAGGGTTTGGATGCATGTTTGAAGTCCAGTCACCTCTCCTTTGCTGCCCCACGACAGGCCATCTCTTTCCAGGACGTGAGCCGCGTTGGGGGTCCGGACCAGAACTCGGGGGCTGCGACCCACTCAGGGTCGCGCGGCTCGGTGATGTAAAACCACCCCGATTGCCACCCCTTCAGGGTCTCCACAAAGGATCCCTCGAGCCATAAGACGTTGGCCATCTTGCCCACCATGGCGCCTCCGCACTCCGCCTGGTTGCCGCGCACCACCTTCGGCTTGACATTGAAAGTCTTGAGCCATAGGACGAAATGGGGGTGGATGCAGAGGAAAGCCTCGCACACGACGATAAACGCCGAGATGTTGAGGATGAAGTTCGGGGCCAGATCATGGAAATCCTAGCCGTAGTAGAACATGAGTCCCCGGATGAATGGGTGGATAGGAAAGCCCAGTCCGCAGAGGAAGTGGGGAAGGAACACTACCCTCTCACGGGGCCTTGGGGTGGGGAGGAGCTGCCCCTCTTCGGGAAGCCGGTACGCGATGTCGTTAGACAAGTATCCGGCCTTCCTTAGTTTTTTGATGTGTCCCTCCGTGATGGAGGAGACCATCCACTTGCCTCCCGCTCCGGACATGGATGGAGAAGGTTGAGGTGGGGAGTGCGGACATGGGCGCTGGAGCTTAAGTGCGCGAAAATGGATAGGCAAAGGAGGAAGAAGGCGTAGGTGAAAAGGTGGATCCTTATCCCCTTATATGGGTGGACGCAACTACGTGTCCCCACCAGCCTGGTAAAACTCGCTTATCTCCAAGTGCCGTAATCAATGGCGCGGTTGGGTTACCCACGCCCGTATTGATGAGAATCCTGTAATAAGGGGACACGATCTCTGCTTTAACAAGACGTGCCAAGGAAACCGCCTCGCATGACGCGCTGAGGTGGGATAATAAAACGATTCGAATAAAGGCTTGGCCATGGTGCGATGTCACACTACGGAATACGTCAGCAGATTAGATTTGTGTAAATATTATTCTCTATATGGCAATATGTGGAAACTTATTTTGCAGAGCCGGACACTATCTTTGTGTTCAAAATCTTCTATGAAGTACTTGGAGGAGGAACCCGCCTTGCAATGCCGAAGACAATCTGCGCGCCGGACTCGTCGTCATTGAAGCCTGGTTCAGGGGCTACTGAGGGAGTGCTGGATTAGGGGGTGTCCAGATGGCCGGACTATACCTTCAGCCGGACTCCTGGACTATGAAGATACAAGATTGAAGACTTCGTCCCGTGTCCGGAAGGGACTTTCCTTGGCATGGAAGGCAAGCTTGGCGATACGAATATGTAGATCTCCTACCATTGTAACCGACTTTGTAACCCTAACCCTCTCCGGTGTCTATATAAACTGGAGGGTTTTAGTCCGTAGGACAACATACAGAACAACAATAATACCATAGGCTAGCTTCTAGGGTTTAGCCTCTCCGATCTCGTGGTAGATCTACTCTTGTACTACCCATATCATCAATATTAATCAAGCAGGACGTAGAGTTTTACCTCCATCAAGAGGGCCCGAACCTGGGTAAAACTTCGTGTCCCTTGCCTCCTGTTACCATCCGTCCTAGACGCACAGTTCGGGACCCCCTACCCGAGATCCGCCGGTTTTGACACCGACACCAGTCCATAGATGGATCGCTGGAGCTTGCATATTTTGTTAGTACCTTTTGGATTGACAAAACCTTCTGGTTGCATCATATACAATTCTTCTTTAATAAATCCATTTAAGGAATGCAGTTTTGTTTATCCACTTGCCAGATTTCATAAAATGCGGCAATTGCTAACATGGTTCAGACAGACTTAAGCATAGATACGAGTGAGAAACTCTCATCGTAGTCAACACCTTGAACTTGTCGAAAACCTTTTTGCGACAATTCTAGCTTTGTAGATAGTAACACTAATATCAGCGTCCGTCTTCCTCTTGAAGATCCATTTAATCTCAATGGCTCGCCGATCAATGGGCAAGTCAATCAAAGTCCATACTTTGTTCTCATACATGGATCTCATCTCATATTTCATGGCCTCAAGCCATTTCGTGGAATCTGGGCTCATCATCGCTTCCTCATAGTTCGTAGGCTTGTCATGGTCAAGTAACATGACCTCCAGAACAGGATTACCGTACCACTCTAGTGCGGATCTCACTCTAGTTTACCTATGAGGTTCGGTAGTAACCTGATATGAAGTTACATGATCATCATCATTAGCTTCCTCACTAATTGGTGTAGTAGTCACAGGAACAGATTTCTGTGATGAACTACTTTTCAATAAGGGAGCAGGTACAGTTACCTCATCAAGTTCTACTTTCCTCCCACTCACTTCTTTCTAGAGAAACTCCTTCTCTAGAAAGGATCCATTATCAGCAATGAATAACTTGCCTTCGGATCTATGATAGAAGGTGTACCCAACATTTTCTTTTGGGTATCCTATGAAGATGCACTTCTCCGATTTGGGTTTGAGCTTATCAGGTTGAAACTTCTTCACATAAGCATTGCAACCTCAAACTTTAAGAAACGACAGCTTAGGTTTGTTGCTAAACCATAGTTCATACGGTGTCGTCTCAACAGATTTAGATGGTGCCCTATTTAATGTGAATGTAGCTGTCTCTAGTGCATAACCTCAAAACTATAGTGGTTAATCGGTAAGAAACATCATAGATTGCACTATATCCAATAATAGTACGGTTATGACGTTCGGACACACCATTACACTGTGGTGTTCCAGGTGGCGTGAGTAGTGAAACTATTTCACATTGTTTTTAACTGAAGGTCAAACTCGTAACTCAAATATTTTACTTCTGTGATATATCGTAGAAACTTTTATTTTTGTTATGAGGATTCTCCACTTCACTCTGAAATTCTTTGAACTTTTCAAATGTTTTAGACTTGTGTTTCATTAAGTAGATATACCCATATCTTCTCAAATCATCTGTGAAGGTCAGAAAATAACGATACATGCCGTGAGCCTTAACACTCATCGGACCGCATACATCAGTATGTATTATTTCCAATAAGTCAGTTGCACGCTCCATTGTTCCGGAGAACGAAGTCTTAGTCATCTTGCCCATGAGGCATGGTTCGCAAGCATCAAGTGATTCATAATCAAGTGATTCCAAAAGTCCATCTGCATGGAGTTTCTTCATGCGCTTTACACCAATATGACCTAAACGGCAGTGCCACAAATAAGTTGCACTATCATTATTAACTTTGCATCTTTTGGTTTCAATATTATGAATATGTGTATCACTATGAACGAGATCCAACGAACCATTTTCATTGGGTGTGTAACCATATAAGGTTTTATTCATGTAAACAGAACAACAATTTATTCTCTTACTTAAATGAATAAACATATTACAATAAACATGATCAAATCATATTCATGCTCAACGCAAACACCAAATAACACTTATTTAGGTTCAATACTAATCCCGAAAGTATAGGCAGTGTGCGATGATGATCATATCAATCTTGGAACCACTTCCAACACACATCGTCACTTCACCCTTAACTAGTCTCTGTTCATTCTGCAACTCCCATTTCGAGTTACTACTCTTAGCAACTGAACCAGTATCAAATACCGAGGGGTTGCTACGAACATTAGTAAAATACACGTCAATAATCTGTATATCAAATATACCTTTGTTCACTTTGCCATCCTTCTTATCCGCCAAACACTTGGGGCAGTTCCGCTTCCAGTGACCAGTCCCTTTGCAGTAGAAGCACTTAGTCTCAGGCTTAGGACCAGACTTGGGCTTCTTCACTTGAGAAGCAACTTGCTTGCCGTTTTTCTTGAAGTTCCCCTTCTTCCCTTTGCCCTTTTATTGAAACTATTGGTCTTGTCTACCATCAACACTTGATATTTTTCTTGATTTCTACCTTCGTTGATTTACGAAGAGCTTGGGAATCGTTTTCGTCATCCCTTGCATACTATAGTTCATCATGAAGTTCTAGTAACTTGGTGATGGTGACTAGAGAACTCTGTCAATCACTATCTTATCTGTAAGATTAACTCCCACTTGATTCAAGCGATTGCAGTACCCAGACAATCTGAGCATATGCTCACTGCTTGAGCTATTCTCCTCCATCTTTTAGCCATAGAACTTTTTGGAGACTTCATATATCTCAACTCAGGTATTTGCTTGAAATATTTAACTTCAACTCCTAGAACATCTCATATGGTCCATGACGTTCAAAACGTCTTTGAAGTCCCGATTCTAAGCCGTTAAGCATGGTGCACTAAACTATCAAGTAGTCATCATATTGAGCTAGCCAAATGTTCATAATGTCTGCATCTGCTCCTACAATAGGTCTGTCACCTAGCGGTGCATCAAGGACATAATTCTTCTGTGCAGCAATGAGGATAAACCTCAGATCACGGATCCAATCCGCATCATTGCTACTAACATCTTTCAACTTAATTTTCTCTAGGAACATATCAAAAATAAAACAAGGGAGCTAAACGCGAGCTATTGATCTACAACATAGATATGCTAATACTACCAGGACTAAGTTCATGATAAATTTAAGTTCAACTTAATCATATTACTTAAGAACTCCCACTTAGAAAGACATCCCTCTAATCTTCTAAGTGATCACGTGATCCAAATCAACTAAACCATAACCGATCATCACGTGAAATGGAGTAGCTTTCAATGGTGAACATCAATATGTTGATCATTTCTACTATATGATTCACGCTCGACCTTTCGGTCTCAGTGTTCCGAGGCCATATCTGCATATGCTAGGCTCGTCAAGTTTAACCTGAGTATTCTGCGTGTGCAAAACTGGCTTACACCCGTTGTAGATGGACGTAGAGCTTATCACACCCGATCATCACGTGGTGTCTGGGCACGACGAACTTTGGCAACGGTGCATACTCAGGGAGAACACTTTTATCTTGAAATTTAGTGAGAGATCATCTTATAATGCTACCGTCAATCAAAGCAAGATAAGATGCATAAAAGATAAACATCACATGCAATCAATATAAGTGATATGATATGGCCATCATCATCTTGTGCTTGTGATATCCATCTTCGAAGCATCATCATGATCACCATCGTCATCGGTGCGACACCTTGATCTCCATCGTAGCATCGTTGTCGTCTCGCCAAACTTATGCTTCTATGACTATCGCTATCGCTTAGTGATAAAGTAAAGCATTACAGGGCGATTGCATTGCATACAATAAAGCGACAACCATATGGCTCCTGCCAGTTGCCGATAACTCGGTTACAAAACATGATCATCTCATACAATAAAATTTAGCATCATGTCTATACCATATCACATCACAACATGCCCTGCAAAAACAAGTTAGACGTCCTCTATTTTGTTTGTTGCAAGTTTTACGTGGCTGCTACGGGCTTAAGCAAGAACCAATCTTAGCTACGCATCACAACCACAATGATAGTTTGTCAAGTTGGTGTTGTTTTAACCTTCGCAAGGACCGGGCGTAGCCACACTCGGTTCAACTAAAGTTGGAGAAACTGACACCCGCCAGCCACTTGTGTGCAAAGCACGTTGGTAGAACCAGTCTCGCGTAAGTGTACGCGTAATGTTGGTCCGGGCCGCTTCATCCAACAATACCGCCGTACCAAATTATGACATGCTGGTAAGCAGTATGACTTATATCGCCCACAACTCACTTGTGTTCCACTCGTGCATATAACATCAACACATAAAACCTAGGCTCGGATGCCACTGTTGGGGAACGTAGTAATTTCAAAATTTTCCTACGCACACGCAAGATCATGGTAATGCATAGCAACGAGAGGGGAGAGTGTTGTCCACGTACCCTCGTAGACCGAAAGCGGAAGCGTTATGACAACGCGGTTGATGTAGTCGTACGTCTTCATGGCCCGACCGATCAAGCACCGAAACTACGACACCTCCGAGTTCTAGCACACGTTCAGCTCGATGACGATCCCCGGACTCCGATCCAGCAAAGTGTCGGGGAAGAGTTCCGTCAGCACGATGGCATGGTGACGATCTTGATGTTCTACCATTGCAGGGCTTCGCCTAAGCACCGCTACAATATTATTGAGGATTATGGTGGAGGGGGGCACCGCACACGGCTAAGAGAACGATCACGAAGATCAACTTCTGTGTCTAGAGGTGCCCCCCTACCCCCGTATATAAAGGAGCAAGGGGAGAGGCCGGCCGGCCCTTGGGGCGCGCCAAGGAGGGGGGAGTCCTCCTAGTAGGAGTAGGACTCCCCTTTCCTAGTCCAACTAGGAAGAGAGAAGGGGGAAGGAAAGAGAGGGAGAGGGAGAGGGAAAGAGGGGTCGCGCCCCCTCCCCTAGTCCAATTCGGACTCCTCATGGGAGGGGGCGTGCCACCTCCTGGGCTGCTGCCCTCTCTCTCCCCTCAGGCCCACTAAGACCCAATACTTCCCCGGGGGGTTCCGGTAACCCTTCCAGCACTCCGGTTTTCTCCGAAATCACCCGAAACACTTCCGGTGTCCGAATATAGCCATCCAATATATCGATCTTTATGTCTCGACCATTTCGAGACTGCTCGTCATGTCTGTGATCACATATGGGACTCCGAACAACCTTCGGTACATCAAAATATATAAACTCATAATGAAACTGTCATCGTAACGTTAAGCGTGCGGACCCTACGGGTTCGAGAACAATGTAGACATGACCGAGACACGTCTCCGGTCAATAACCAATAGCGGAACCTGGATGCTCATATTGGCTCCTACATATTCTACGAAGATCTTTATCGGTCAGACCGCATAACAACATACGTTGTTCCCTTTATCATCGGTATGTTACTTTCCCGAGATTTGATCGTTGGTATCTCAATACCTAGTTCAATCTCTTTACCGGCAAGTCTCTTTACTCGTTCCGTGATACATCATCTTGCAACTAACTCATTAGTTGCAATGCTTGCAAGGCTTATAGTGATGTGCATTACCGAGTGGGCCCAGAGATACCTCTCCGACAATCGGAGTGACAAATCCTAATCTCAAAATACGCCAACCCAACAAGTACCTTCGGGGACACCTGTAGAGCACTTTTATAATCACCCAGTTACGTTGTGATGTTTGGT
The DNA here is from genome assembly GCF_003073215.2 of Triticum urartu. Taxonomy (NCBI): domain Eukaryota; kingdom Viridiplantae; phylum Streptophyta; class Magnoliopsida; order Poales; family Poaceae; genus Triticum; species Triticum urartu. Next base: position 28,727,389 of record NC_053022.1, read on the forward strand.
AGCACACAAAGTGTTCCTCCGGTAAACGGGAGTTGCATAATCTCATAGTCATGGGAACATGTATCAGTCATGAAGAAAGCAATAGCAATAAACTAAACGATCAAGTGCTATGCTAACAGAATTGGTCAAGTCAATCACATCATTCTCCTAATGATGTGATCCCATTAATCAAATGACAACTCTTTGTCTATGGCTAGGTAACATAACTATCTTTGATCAACGAGCTAGTCAAGTAGAGGCATAGTAGTGACACTCTGTTTGTCTATGTATTCACACATGTATCATGTTTCCGGTTAATACAATTCTAGCATGAATAATAAACATTTATCATGATATAAGGAAATAAATAATAACTTTATTATTGCCTCTAGGGCATATTTCCTTCAGTGGATGTGGTGAAGAGGATTGAAGAGCGAGATATGACAAGGAGGAGGGTGGGTTTGTCTGCAGCGATGGAACTGTGGGCGAAAGGGGAAATAGGTGGATGCATTGCTGGTGAATGATGTGCATGCGTGAGTTCAGCGGGGGTTAAAATGGGGTTTCACTTCAGCTTTACGACTTTTTTGCTTTTTTTCATGGAACAGTGTGTGGACTGTTGTCTGTAGACACTCCATTTCTCCACAAATTTCTGCTTTCATTCAATTGTATGGATCACCATTGCGCTGGAGTGCCACTCGAGGGATGGACCAGGGGGGCGAATGCAAAGGTACCCAGCGCAACACAGACATACACTTATTTTCGTAAAAACGTTGGACTGTAAACATAATCTTTGGCACATGGAGGGAGTATACCTTTCTACTTAGGAAAAGTGCATATAATGCAATGCTCATCTACACATTTACTTTCATGTTGAATGGTCCCCCGTTAAATCTATAAAATCCTTCAAGCCAGCCATTCAGCCCCCAGGGGCTTGAAATAGCCGCCTGGGGGCGAACCAACGATAAATTCGGTGCCAGGGCGGTTGGTTTTTCAGCCACCGCCCCCAGGTCGCCCAGACGCCCTTTTTTAAAACCATACTCGGCCAAAATTTGGCCAAACACGACACAAAATTGGGCGAAATTTAGGCGTTCCATTGATTTTTTTACATATTTAAAACATAATTCAAAAAAATGACTACTACTATGTCGCGTCGCCGTTGCGCCGTCTACATGCTGAAAGAGCTTGCAGAAGGCACTATAGCCGCCGCCGCCGTCTTCCTCCTCCTCCTTCTTCATGTCGCTGACGTCCTTGCTACACCCTTGTTCTAGGTCACCTTGGCGGACGGGTTTGGTTGGCCGCGGTGCCTCATCGTCGCTGTCCTCGAGGACGATGACGCCACCCTCCTCGCGGCCACGACGTCGAGCGGCGATCTTGTCGAAGGTGTGGCACTGACGCTTCATCTCCAGTCGGACGTAGTCCTCCCGCACCCACTTGAGGGTGGCCTCGTCGACGGCGACCATGTCCTCGTGCTCCTTCACAGTGATGAGCCCCGGCTCTGTCTTCGGCTTGATGAGGCAGAAGAAGGGAGCAGAGGGGCCCCGGCCACCTGTTGATGAGGAGGGCGCCGCCGCGGGTGCATCGCCCGAGCGACGTCTCAAAGGGCTCATCAGGCTTGGGTTTGATGTTGGTGAGTGCCGGTGAACCGGATGAGCGGGAGGAGGAGGAGGACCTACCCGCCATACGCCTCGGCAGCCAAGGGCTGCCGCTCCGGCGGAGGACCGAGGCCGGCGCCGCTAGGTACTCGAGTGGCGGCACGTTGCCACCCTCGAGGTGCTCGAGGACGGCCTGGAGCGTGCGCCCGGGGTACCCCACCCTAGGCAGCCGCCATTGATGTTGTGGCGCCCCCTCACCGGCTCGTTGTTGGTGGAGGCGACCTGCTCCTCATGGCGGCGTTGGAAGTACGCCGCCTAGGACGCGTGGTTGCTGGTGGCGTACTCCGGGAGGCCCTGCACCTCCTCCGACAGGGAGGCCCGAACATGCGTGATCTTGGCATGGAAGCAGTCGGCTTCGGTCGGTTGTAGGGAGACAGGGACACCAACGATGCTGAGCCTCCACCGCCCCAGCACACGCATGTCAGGCGGCACCGGATAGTTCGCCTCGTGCAGGAGGTAGGCCTTCCACTCGACCAGGCGGTGGCGGTGGCTGGAGACAGGGGGAGAGAGACAAGATGGGAGCGTCTGCGGCGAGAGAGGGACTATGGGCGAAGGAGAGTGCATCCACCGGCAAGGGAGGGGCGGCTTTGATAGCCAGCAAGCGGGCGGCAGACGTGTGTACGCATGGCGGGAGGGGGCGGTGTCAGTGTCAAAACCGGCGGATCTCGGGTAGGGGGTCCTGAACTGTGCGTCTAAGGCGGATGGTAAGAGGAGGTGGGGGACACAATGTTTACCCAGGTTCGGGCCCTCTCGATGGAGGTAATACCCTACTTCCTGCTTGATTGATCTTGATGATATGAGTATTACAAGAGTTGATCTACCACAAGATCAGAGAGGCTAAACCCTAGAAGCTAGCCTATGGTATGATTGTTGTTGTCCTACGGACTAAAACCCTCTGGTTTATATAGACACCAGAGGGGCTAGGGTTACATAGAGTCGGTTACAAGGGAGGAGATCTACATATCCGAATCGCCAAGCTTGCCTTCCACGCAACGGAGAGTCCCATCCAGACACGGGATGAAGTCTTCAATCTTGTATCTCCATAGTCCAATAGTCCGGCCAAAGTATATAGTCTGGCTGTCCGAGGACCCCCTAATCCAGGACTCCCTCAGTAGCCCCCGAACCAGGCTTCAATGACGATGAGTCTGGCGCGCAGATTGTCTTCAGCATTGCAAGGCGGGTTCTCCTCCAATCCCGAGTACCTGTCGTAACGAGTTGTGTCCGGCCTCCCATGAATGTTGCACTCCTCGGCTTCTGTACCTTAATAATGGCTATCTTCCACATGTCGAGCGAATGCGAGAGGTTGGGGTGTTTTTACATTTACCACCCTAACCAGGTAGATGAATCGTCTATTTAAACAGTCGGGGATCTTCAGATCCAGATCACACCATCTTCCCACAACGAGTATCCACCGGAGCGTGCTCGGAAAAATCCATCCCGTCATGGCCGGCCACCGCAACTCCTCCTCTCACCCCTGTAGCCCTAAGCCAGGTAGTTGAGAGAAGTGTTCTATTCCCCATAGCCAACTAGTAGAGTTGCAGACCCAGGGGTTTCTCCCTCCTGCATACATAGTCCCCGTCCGAGCTGGACTAGCCACTTATAATGGCAGGGAGCAAGCGGAAAGCTTTCCCAACCCATCCACGGGGGAGAGGGTATGCCTCATCCCTTATTTATTGAGGGGACTCGGATTTCCAATCCATCCATTCCTCCGCGGGCTCCTGGTGTTCTACGGCCTCCAGCTCCATAACTTTACTCCCGCCTCCATATTACACATCGCAGGCTACATTGCCATTTGCGAGCTCTTTCTGGGCTGCGAAGCTCATTTCGAGCTATGGCAGAGGCTATTTTGCCTCGTGCCCTGTACACAGAAGGAATCAATATTTCAAGTGGGCGGAGCCGAAATATGGCGCATCGCCGGGACCGGATACATGTCCGGTACTCCGAAGAAGACATCCGAAGACTGGTCATCGGAGTGGTTTTATACGGAGGGCGTTCCCCTCCCAGACCCTATTCGGATGAGCCTTCCTGAGTTCAACAATGCCCCTTTGAAGAAACGCCGTAGCTGGCGCCCTCGGAGCCCCCAGGAGGAAGATAATAGAGAGGTCCTTTACCTGATGAGCCGAATAAAGACACTGGCCGAATCAGGACTGACAATAATCGAGGTTATGTCAATATGTATAATGCGGGGGGTGCAGCCACTTCAATATCGTGGACAACCCATGTGGCACTTCAATGGAGAAGACGATGCCACCCGCTGTGGCTGTAAAGGTCCGGACTCCGCCACCGCTCTGGCAAAAATACTGTCCGATTTATATAAGGGAGAGGAAGAGGAGTTCATCCGTATTAAGCCGCGGTATGGATTCTCCATGTACAACCCCCCAAACTAGGTGAGCTGCTGCTTTTTACTCCAAACCTTCCCGCTTTCTTTGTCATAAATATTTACTTTGCTATGTCATAGCAGGAACTACGAAAAGCTATGAGGGAGATTCACAGCCCATCTCCACAGCCAGAGTACCTTGATCGGGCCCTCGATCCCGGACTCGAAGAAGAACCAAACATATTCGTGGAGCTCATCGACATGACGTTTTATCAGTTAAGCTGCGACGGTGCCTTGGTGTCCATCACCGCCGGTTATCCTGGACTGCTCCCTGCATCGCATGTAAGTAAAACCGGAGTCCCAACTTCCGAGAAGGATCCCCCTTTTTCGCACTTCACCCACCGCACACGTATGGTGTCTTGCAGGGAAGGCCCTCGGGATGCCATGCCGAACCCGCAGTGACTCACCAACAAGGGGCACCGAAACCGGGCAGGCTTAAAAGGAAGGCGGTCCGGATTGAGATGCCGTCGCAGAGGTATCAAAAAGAACCCTGCTCCATGGTTATTGTCTTCAAAATATAATAATGTCCGTGGTTAAAACCAGGAAAAACGCTTGCTGGACCGTATCCGGAGAGCTTGCCGGCCATGCCTCCACTAGACGGGCTCCAGAGCCGGACTTGGAGGCAGATGCTAATGTGCTGACAACGCCGAATATTCCTCCTACCGAGGATGCGGATAGGATGTCTGCCACAAATTCCAAAGTGGAGAGTGCCATGAAGCACAGGCGTCGCCGGGCCGTACTCCGCGACCCCGGTTTTTCTGAAGAGGCATTTGAGGCCTTCAACTCAGGGGACGTGTACATCCGAGCTGCTCAAAATGGTCTTGCTAGAGCCACGGACCAGTATGTAAAGCATATACGGGTAAGCAAATCTGATAATTATATATATACCAGTAGCCCCTGAGACTTGAAACAGTTGGCACAACTGATTTAAGGATCATTATTTGCGTAGGTTCTTACTGAGAAGTGTACCCAGTTGTCTCAAGAGCTGGAGGAGTGCAAAGCCCAGCTACGGGCCGCAGTTACCAAAATGGAGGAGCCCAAGAAGGCCCCATCTGGTAACACTTGTTCCTATCGAAAAGAACGAGATATACCAATTAATATTTTGCTTACCTGCTAATCTACTCAATAGATTCTGCAGATGATCCCGGAGTGAATCCGGAGGAGCAACATGCTTAACGACAGCTGAAGGCTAGCGAGCGCGTGCTTACACAAGTTAGGCGGGAGAAAAACGATCTCCAAGATGCCAATACCCGGCTGGATGTTGAACTGAAAGATGTTCGGGCCCAGCTGGCTGACTCCGTAAAGGAGAATAAAAGGCTTCGACGTGGCATTTTCAGTAAGTGCTTGAGCGAACTTCTATAGAGTTTGGCAAAGAAACCAGCTAATAGAGCTATATCTGTAGGTATGCTGACGGGCCGTCCCGGAGAGGAGATGCCCGGGTCTGCGGGAGATCTTCTGCCAGAGCTCTCACAACTGCACGAACAAGTTCGGTAGGTGATGCAAGACCTTGCCCAGGCCTTGTGGCCATCCGCCTCCCTGCCAGGAGGCATGGGGGGGGGCTTGTAGAGATACTCAAGGGAGCGCGGCGGCGCTTCCGATTATGGAAGATATCTGCCTGCCGACAAGGTGCAAGGGAAGCCTGGGCCATGGTGAAGACTCGATATACCAAGACTGACCCGAACCATATGGCTGAGGTCGGACCTGTAGGGCCCGACGGGAAAGATATCCCCGTCAACTTGGTGTATGACCAGGTGAAATTAGCCGCAAAGTATTCCCAACAGGATTTTAGGCTAGACAGCCTGTTGGATGGTATAGAAGAAGAATGTAGTTAGTCTAAGTGACTGTGTACTTTAAGTGACATATATTTTCCCTAGCCGGATTGTAAATCATTTGTCATGGCGGACCTTTTCGCTTCGACCTCCGGACCTGACCGTCCGGAGTCTATCCGAATACCCGCTCAGTTATGTAAAAACCGGGGTACACGTGGAAACCAAGCATAGGGGTCATAAGTGCTTGAACAGACACTACTAGGAAAAGGGCTATAGATGAAATTGACACTAATGGCGCACCAGAGAAGTGGTGCGCCACTACTATATACTAATGGCGCACCATGTGGTGATGCGCCATTAGTGTGGAAGACAGTAATGGCGCACCAGGCACAAGGTGCGCCACTAGTAACATTTTTTTTTCATTTTTCCAAACATACTAATGGCGCATCCAGGCAAAGTGCACCATTAGTAGTTCTAACTAGTAATGGCGCACCAGCCGTAGATTGCGCCACTACTGTATTTTTTTATTCTTTTTTTGCAAAACTACTAATGGCGCACCGTTGCAAAGTGTGCCATTACTAGTTTAAACTAGTAATGGCGCACTATGCCACGGTGCGCCATTAGTATATATATATTTTTTACTTTTTTGCAAAACTACTAATGGTGCACGGCCAGGAGGTGCGCCATTAGTATGTTGGGTTACTAATGGCGCATGGCTGTGTGGTGCGCCATTAGTAACCTGGGACCAGCTAGATATTTTGGACAACCACACCTACACACTCACTTTCCTCACTTCATTCCCTCCATCTCCTTCTCCAAGCTTGTCGGCTGCCTCCTCCTCCTCACCTCATTCGCACCATAGATTCCTCAAAATTAAGTGGTGAAATTACCTTTTTTGATAGGTAAGTAAGGGGAAAGCTATCTTCATGTTGTAGATCTACTTTTTTTCTCCCTAGCTCGCTCCAACAACGTGCACATGCACTTTTTGTGGCCTAGCTAGATCTATGTATGTTTGTGGTGTTGCATATGTTTGTGGTGTTGCATATATGTTTGTGTTTCAGGGTACCGGTATTTGAAATGTGATAGTTGCCAATGTTTTGCCCGAATGTTGACTCATTTCTGTTTCGGCGAGAATTTTGGCACTATGCATTCTTTTTGGTCCTATTTTTAGGGAAAGTCATGCCAAATTTTTTCTTTGTTCTAAAATATCGTTTTGCTCTACCCCGCAGGCGACCATGGTCCGCACGATGACCGAAGGCATCGTGAATAGGTTTTTGAGCTCCGCGAAGGCCGAGATGCTTCAAAAGAACAAGACGAAGATAAGATGTCCGTGTCGAAGATGCAAGCTGAAGAGCCTTATTGCGGACCCGGATTCCGGGCACGTGCGGGACCACCTGCTCTTGCGTGGTTTCATGGATGGCTATCGGTGGCAAGGTGATGAAGATGACTATGAAGTCGTCCATGGGGGCCGGGCAAGAAATGAGGAAGGGCAGCAAGACAATCACCGCGGCTCGGGCGGGCGAGAAGACGAAGAATCTCCAGGACATGATCACGACGGTGATGCTGTACACAGTCATCATGTAGAAGATGCCGGACATGATGATGAGGAAGATGCCGGAGCAGACGAAGGGCATGATCATGAAGATGAAGATGCCGACGAAGCAGACGATGATGGACCATCGATGGGCTGGGTGCAGGACCCTCATATTCAAGAGCTGCTTCTCAAGCAGACGGATAATGCAAGAGCCGCCGCCCGAGAGAAAGCCAAGCTGGATCAACTGGAGATAGACGCGGTTACTCCATTGTATGAAGGATGCATACCCGAGGATACCCGCCTGAAAGTAACGCTCATGGCTTTGGAGATGAAGGTAAAACACAAAATGACCGACGCATGCTTCGATGAGAACATGTCATTCTGGCACGAACGTCTTCCCAAGGGGAACAAGTGCCCGAACAGTTTTGAGGAGGCGAAGAAAGTCGTGTGTCCTCTGGATTTACCGCACGTGAAATACCATGTGTGCATGAACAATTGCATCATTTATCGGGGCAAGCACGCGGAGTCTACCATATGTCCGGTGTGCGGAGTCACTTGATACAAGAAGAGGAAGAAAGCTCCTCGAAAAGTGGTGTGGTACTTTCCGATCACTCCTCATCTGCAGCGGTATTTCGCGGACCCTAAGGTAGCAAAGTTCCTGCATTGGCACGCGGATAGGGAGGAGAAGAAGCAAGAAGATGACGCAAATGATCCGGAGATAAATAAAAAAGACAAGATGCTGAGTCACCCTAAGGATGGGAGCCAGTGGCAAGCGCTGAACTTCGAACACCCAGAATTTGGGAAGGATCCAAGGAACATCATGCTAGGCGCGAGCACTGATGGAGTCAATCCGTTTGGCAGCCAGAGAAGCACACATAGCACCTGGCCTATGTTTGTGTGGATGTACAACCTTCCCCCTGGTTGTGCATGAAGAGGAAGTACATTCGCATGAGTATGCTAATTGAAGGGCCGAAACAACCAGGGAACGACATCAATCTGTATCTGGGGCTGCTGAAAGAGGAGTTAGACACGCTGTGGAAAACGCCAGCCAATACGTGGGACGCCGCAGAGAAAGAATATTTCCCTATGAGAGCCGCACTGCTCACGACGGTGCACGACTATCTCGGTTACGGATCTCTCGCGGCGCAGGTGGTCCACGGATTTTCTGGATGCGTCAGGTGCATGGATGACACAACATATCGCCAGCTAGATAGAGATCCCGAGTCTTCGAAAACCGTGTTCATGGGACATCAAAGGTGGCTTTGCGATGATGACCCGTGGAGGAAACGCAAGCATCTGTTCGATGGTGAAACCGAACCCCGAAGACGCGCGCGTACGAGGAGCGACGAGGAAATAGACGGGCTGTTGAAAAATTGGAAAGATTGCCCACTGCCGGGAAAGAAGCAAAAGGCACCAGAGCCCGGAAAGAAGCCAAAGGCGCCAGAGCCACTGTTGAAGGTACGGAAAACGAGGTCTGTTTTTTGGGACTTGCCATACTGGAAGATCCACCGTGTGCCTCACAGCCTTGATGCCATGCATATCACGAAGAACGTGTGCGAGAGTCTGCTTGGTACCCTGCTCAACATGCCAGAGAGGACCACAGATGGGCCGAAAGCAAGGGCAGACTTGAAATCAATGGGCATCAGGCAGGAGCTTCACACTAATGATGATGATGAGGCGAAGCAGGACACAGAAAGTCGTCGCAAAGGCAAAAAGGCCAAGAAGACCAGAAATGACTACCCTCCCGCGTGCTTCACTCTAAGTCAGGAGGAGATCGAGCAGTTTTTCACCTGCCTCATAGGAGTAAAACTTCCTTACGGTTACGCCGGGAAGATAAGCAGATACCTAGAGCCAGCGAAGCAGAAGTTCAGCGGGATGAAGTCTCACGACTGTCACGTGCTGATGACGCAGATACTTCCAATTGCAATCCATGGGATCACGGACGCGCACGTCCGTGAAACGCTATTTGGCCTATGCAACTTTTTCAACGTCATCTCTCGGAAGTCGGTTGGCGTGAGGCAACTCAGAAGGCTACAGGAAGAGATCGTGGTGATACTATGCGATCTTGAGATGTACTTCCCGCCCGCATTCTTCGACGTTATGGTGCATCTGCTGGTCCATATCGTGGAGGATATCATCCAACTCGGGTTGACGTTCCTGCACAGCATGATGCCGTTCAAAAGGATGAATGGTGTCATCAAAGGATACGTTCGCAACATGTCACGTCCAGAGGGAAGTATAGCCAGCGGCTTTCCGACCGAAGAGTGCATCTCCTACTGCACGAATTATCTAGGCATCGAGAACCCCGTTGGTCTGCCCGTCAACAGGCATCTCCGTGGGCTCGCTGTATGGGGTCACCTTGAGGGTCGCCGCGAAATGCATGTCGACTTCGAGGGTCGACTCGCCGACTTTGAAAGAGCAAACCTATTCGCGCTACAACACATAGATGTGGTCGATCCTTGGGTGGTAGAGCACAAAACCTTCATTGAGAAGACGTACAATGACTGAGGCCAACAGAGGACGGACGGAGATATAATCAAAGAGCACAACTCATGTTTCACGTGTTGGTTCAAGCAGAAGCTTCTGTCGTACCCTTTACATGAGGATTCTTCCGCAGAAGAACAACTCATATTTTCCTATTTAGAGCGAAACTTGGCCCACAACGATGAGGCCGGCGGTTCGGGCGGCAAGCAATTCTGGGAGCTGTCCCAGGAGTTGGAGGAAGAACCTCACCGCTATGAGGACGCCGCGGAAGACACCGATCCTGACTACACAAACCCTAGTGGCGTCGCGGATGACACCACTGATGATGGCGCCGCGGATGCCAGCAGTGATGATGGCGGCGCACGCACAGATGGCAGCTAACCGAAGAGGCAACGGAAGGACCGGCGCCCGAGCATGCTCGGCACTGTCAGGGAGGAATTTACTGAAGTGAACTCTGACGGGCATCCGACGGCGCCCAAACACGTAGTCAAGGGGTACTCGGTTCAGCTCGGGTGCATTCTCCGGAGCACCGTCTCGATCAACACCGAGAACCTAAGGCATAAGGACCGAGGGAATTTGCGCAGCCTCCTCTTCACGAAGTTGCACGAACGATACAAGTTCCCTGCTGAGTTTGCAAACACACGCCTCTCAGGGAATAAAGTGAACGGTGCCGCCCTCACGAGGATGAGCACGACCCTGTCTACTTTGAAAAGCACGGTGAAGGCAATGATTGAAAAAGGTGATAGTTATGAGAAGATCAAGGCGAAATATCCTTTGATGAGCGAAGATGACTACAAGGAGTTCAAGATCAAATGCGAGAGCCCTGCAACCTCCGAATCAAGTCAGTGGGGGAAAGAAATGCGGCAGTTGAACTGAGGGGTCAACCAACTCGGTCCCGGCGGTTATAGAGTGGCGGAGCCTATATGGGACAAGGAGGACGCGGAGCGTGCTGAGCAAGGCCTACCGCCCCGCTTCGAGAAATACCGTGACAAGCAGACCAGGAACTTTCTCAGGGCCCGGTACAAGGAGGACCCGGTAACAAAGGAGCTTACCACGGATCCGAAGACCAAGGCACTTGAGCTTGTTCTAGTAAGGAATACACCCCCGCGTAATTAGCTCCATATGGTTGCATTCTAATTAATCCCCAATATTTCTAAATGGTTCACGTTCCTTCCGCAGGACAAAGAAAGCAGTAGCGCGGGGTCGTCTCAGAGCTCCCCTTTCGACACCCCTTTGAATAGGGCGTTGAATGTAATGAAAAACAAGGATAAGCTCAGTAAGCCGACGTCAGCTAGTCATGTGGCCGGCAAAGGCTTGTCCACAAAATGGTCATCATACTATACCGCTGGTGGGCGAAAGGAGAAAAAGACCAGCTCAGAAAGCCAGTCGCGCGAGGTTGAAGCACTCAAGGCACAAGTGGCGCGGGTTCCGGAGCTTGTCCAAGAGCAAGTGGAACAACAACTAGGAACGAAGCTCAACGCCATGGTGCCTACGTTGATTCATGAGCTGACGACGTGGATTGCGGGCGGCCAACAGGGGCCTCCCCCGGTTCCCAGCTTCATGGCCAGCAACTCGCACGGCGCGCAGGCGGCGCCATTGGTGTCTCCGGCGGAGGCGGTATTCGTGTCTCCGGTGCCGGCACGGGCATTGGAGCTTAATGCACCCAGGTGTACGCCAGCCGGCACCTCGCCAGCAAGCGGCCCCTCTGTCAGTTGCACGCCCGCCGTTGGCGGTGCCTCGACATTAGCCGAGCTCGACGGCATCACAGTAACTAAGCCTCTTGGCCGATGACTTCGTCTCATTGCCTTTGACTGGGCATCCCTGACGCCCTACATGTTTTCGCAGGGCACCGCCGACATTCCTTGCACTCTCCTGCACTTCGTGGGCAGCAAGTTGGTCGATGTCGCCAAGGTAAGAATCGTTCAACCGGGCAACCCCGTGTTCCACGGTAATCTGATGCCACCCACAGTGTATAGGGTTGAAGTGGTTCGGGTGCTGCCAGGCTGCGACGAGCTGTTACCTCCGATTCAACCCGCTGGGGCCGACGAAGAAGATGAGATGACCCTCAGCACCTGCGTAAGCTGGCCCCTGCTTTGGCCGAAGAGCCAGATTCGTTTGGGGGCGGGGGACATCACCCCACAGACAAGACCGCCAGTCGTGCCGGCGCCAAGCCATGGCAAGAACGCCGCAACACTACCGGACATGCCGGACATCCCTATGGCACAGGATCCGGACATGCATACGGCACAGGATCCAGACGACGACGACAACGACGACGGTACATTTACCAACGTCGATAAGTATTTTGCCGAACATGGGTACGGTGACAAGTTCTGCGGGCCTCCTTCTCAAGAACCCAACCAAGACGACCGCGATCTAGCTGGTACGGTGGAGAAACCCAATTGCAACAGGCGTCGTCTGGCCTTCAGTTCTCAGTAGACGCCTCCAGCTACCGCCTTCACCGAGCCTCAGATAGCTGAGGTGCGAAATATTATCAGCCCCAACATGCTCAAGAAGGCGGTCTGTGAGCAGAACTCGGTCCCATTACAGCAGATCAAGAAGAAGAGCCGGAAACGGAAGACTAAAAAGGGCGCCGGTGTGAGCCAGCGGGCACGGAGTATGATCTGTGCTCAGGACGGGCCACCTTCACCTAACGATATCTCGAGGAGGGTGCATGTGGCGGGTAGGGCGATGCTACCGACAAATATGCTCAATGCTGCAACCGGTGCTATGTGAAGAATGCACGACAGTGTTCTTGCTTTGTAGAAGCGGCGTCTCAGAGAGAATGATGTGGCATACCCGGTTTTCGTGCCCAAGGTGCCAGAGGGCAAGGGCTTTGTGGATGGCAACATCGGGGGTACGATCGTCCTGCGGTTTGATGACATCTTTGCTATGTTTAACCTTCATCAGCTGCACTACACCTTCGTTCGGCTGTTTTCGCTAAGTATGGAGATGCGGATCATTAGAGACAAGACCCCGGACATCGTGATAGTCGACCCCTTCTACATGCGTGCCAAGCTCTTGAGCAGCGCTGGGGACCGCCAAGTTGCGAGTTCACACCTCGAAGGCGTCATTATGGCAAACCCAGATAAGGATAACTTCTTTGTGGCTTACTTTCCCGAGTAAGTCATCCCTTAACCGCCCCGTAACATATGATTTCTTAGATTTCGATCGTTCTTCTTTTGTTCTAACATTCCGTGTTCTGTGCAGTGACACACATTGCACACTCATCCTCTTAAGCCCAAAATATTCCATGGCCACGTATTTCGACCCGAACCATGACTCCAAGATAGACTACACAAATATCAAGAAAGTTCTTGATGATGTTCTCCCCGGCTACACCAAATCTGGAGGCACCTTCACCAGGGCAGTTTGTAAGTACCGCAAGCACGTGTTCGCCCACAATACGACGTTCTGCTGCGTCAAGCAGCCGCCTGGCAGTCAGAAGGATGCCTAATACGCCCTCCATCACATGCGGGTGATCGTAAGGGACCTTCATCACCTTCTGCTACCAGATAATCTCAAAGGTTGGGCCGCGAGCTTGTCGGCAATCCAAGACGTGGACATCAGACAAGAATTCATTCTCATCCAGTCGGAGTTTGCGGACATCATCCATCAAGATGTCCTTCATACCTCGGGGCAGTTCTTCCTCAGATATCAACCGTCCAACAGTGAGATAGACGGAACGCTATAAATGCAGGCTGACAACGCCCGCGATTTCACGACCATCATGACAAACGGCGGCTTCATCCACGCTCTTGTCCCATGAGTCGAGTCGAAAGTAGTGATGTGTAGTTCTGAAACATTGATTGGCTCATGTTGTAATTAAAATTTAATGAATTGTATTTTTCTTTGCTTTGGACAGTCGTTCAACTTAGATGTAATCAATGCTATTTATTAGTAGGACCCTGAATCGTGCTATTAATGTCTTGCTTTTCTCTTCCGATCCTTTTGTTGCATACTTATATATTGCTTATGTATGTATTGTCTGTTGTTTGGCTTGTGCATAGAGATGCCGTCGTATGTCGTGTACAAGGGTAAGGTTCCCGGAGTCTACGATGACTGGGAGGAGTGTCAGAGACAGGTTCACCGTTTCAGCAGTAACAGTTACAAAGGGTACACCACTAGGGCGGAGGCAGAATCTAGATACGCCTGCTATCTAGCGGGAGAGAGGAGGGAGCGTTGGAGGAACCGGATGAAGATCAGTTTCATCGCGATGATGCTCATCGTGATGACCGCAGCTCTCTTCTATGTGATGGTAGTTTAGATGATCGATATCGACTTGTACTGTGAAGACAAGCTCGATACTCGCGGTCTCGAGACTTGTATGTTTTATCTTTGTTCGATCTTTTGAATTCGGAGACTAATATGATGAATTGTATTCAGAGACTAATCTTCTATTGTACTCGATGAATCTGCTGTTGCTGTGTGCTGCTGTCTATATTCTGTCAAATAATATATTTTGTAACCTGTGCAAAAATCAAAAAAGTAAAAAAAGACATAATATTCATACTAATGGTGCATCACTACAGAGTGCGCCATTAGTATGCCAAAGTATACTAATGGCGCGTCACCCAACAGTGCGCCATTAGTATGCCAAAGCACATGGTTAAATATGGCCCCTGGGAGGCATACTAATGGTGCATGGTGTTCGATACTAATGGCGCACCAGTGGTGCGCCATTAGTAGGCAAAACTGGTGCGCCATTAGTAGGCCTTTTCCTAGTAGTGAGACAAGTACCCAACTAGTTATGTTATATTACATGGATAGTAAGAAACATCTTCCAGGGAGAATAGTTCTGTTAAGCATTCCTTTCCCTGGGTCCGCATGCATTAATGCGCATGTCCGAACTGCGACAAGAGACGCATGATATAAACATCTGGGGGTATGTATTCTAATAAGTAAAAGTCATCCTTTGTTCGCCGACCAAATATTTCATTAAGAACGCTAGCTTTTGGCTTCACCCAGTCTGAGGTACACGTCCGGCTGACCCAGCAGTAACGATGGCAGAGGTGCTCCCCTTATGACCTATCCGAATTAACGGGAACATAGGGCATAAACACAAGAGCCAAGCAACCCAGCTTGGCGAAAACTTAAGTCGTATCGATGCATATAATGGCAAAGAAAAGGTGCATGTGTAAAGTTAACACATGTGCGGCAGGCATAGAGCCTGGATCATAATTACATTAAGCTTCTCTATAAGAAGCCCCCAGGTATAATGAGTGCGCTTAGCGCGTACAAATTGTGCAGTCAAGACACATTTTAACCGTTGAAGGCCGCGAAGAAAAGGAAGAAAGACAAAAAATATAGATAACAAATATATATATAAAAAATTGACGAAGGTAAGGAGACGAACACAGAGTCCGGCGCTAGGGGTAGAACCTTCGGAGTCTGGTCGCGTTCCATGGGTTTGGCTCGAGTCGATTGTCCGATGCATCCCGCAGACGGTACGCTCTACCGGTCAGAACTTTGTCAATAACAGGGACCTTCCCATTTGGGTTTGAGCTTGTCCTTTTTCTTCGCTGGTAGGCCTAGAACGAGTTTGCCAACATTATAAGTTTTGGCCCGTCCTTCTCTGCTTTGATATCGTCGAGCCTATTGTTGATAGAATGTGGATCGGGCTTTTGCAACGTCATGCTCCTCCTCCAGGGCGTCCAAACTGTCCTGCGGATCTAGCTCATCTTCTTTCTCTTCATACATGCACACGCGAGGTGAGTCATGAATGATGTCGCAGGGTAGTACCGCCTCTGCGCCGTACACCATAAAGAAAGGTGTGTATTCGGCAGTGCGATTTGGCATGGTCCGCAGCCCCCACAGTACAGAGTCGATGTCCTCGACCCAGTGCGTATCTGATTCCTTCAGGGACCGCACGAGTCTGGGTTTGATGCTGCTCATTATAAGACCATTTGCTCGTTCGACTTGACTGTTAGTTTGAGGGTGATAGATGGATGCATAATCGAGCTTAATACCCATTTTGCTGCACCAAGTTTTTACCTCATCGGCTGTAAGGTTTGAGCCGTTATCGGTGATGATACTGTGGGGGGCACCATAGCGGTGAACAACCCCGGATATGAAATCTATCACTGGTCCGGATTCGGCCGTTTTAACTGGTTTGGCCTCTATCCATTTGGTGAATTTATCCACCATGACCAATAGGTACTTTTTCTTATGGCTTCCTCCTTTAAGGGGTTCGACCATATCGAGCCCCCAGACCGCGAAGGGCCAAGTAATGGGGATTGTTTGGAGAGCTGTAGGTGGCATATGGCTTTGGTTTGCAAAGAGCTGGCAACCGACGCAATGTTGAACAAGGTCATGTGCGTCTGCTCGAGCTGTCGGCCAGTAGAAACCTGTACGGAAGGCCTTACTTACAAGGGTCCGAGCTGCGATGTGATGTCCTCCGAGTCCAGCATGAGTTTCTGCCAAAAGTTGTAGTCCTTCCTCCTCGGAGATGCACCTTTGCAGTACTCCGGTAGCGCTTTTCTTATAAAGCTCCCCCTCGTGGACCTTGTAGGCTATAGACCGCCGCACAACGCAACGTGCCTTGTTTTGGTCCTCGGGGAGTTCTTGCCTATTTAGGTAAGCCAAGAAGGGTTCTGTCCACGGGGCGATGACGGCCACAATTACGTGGGCCGAAGGTGTTTTCTCGGTGGCGGAGCCTCCGATTACGTCAGAGTGTTCGGGGTCTGGTGTTGTGGCCGGATCCGGGATATTGTTGCCGGTCTCCCCTTCCCACATCACGGATGGCTTAAACAGCCTTTCCAGGAAGATATTAGGTGGGACAGGGTTGCGCTTAGTGAAGGAAATATGCCCTAGAGGCAATAATAATGTTATTATTTTATTTCCTTATATCATGATAAATGTTTATTATTCATGCTAGAATTGTATTATCCGGAAACATAATACTTGTGTGAATACATAGACAAACTAAACGTCACTAGTATGCCTCTACTTGACTAGCTCGTTAATCAAAGAAGGTTATGTTTCCTAACCATAGAAATGTGTTGTCATTTGATTATCGGGATCACATTATTAGGAGAATGATGTGATTGACATGACCCATTCCATTAGCTTAGCACCCGATCGTTTAGTATGTTGCTATTGCTTTCTTCATGTCTTATACATGTTCCTATGACTATGAGATTATGCAACTCCCTTTTGCCGGAGGAACACTTTGTGTTCTACCAAACGTCACAACGTAACTGGGTGATTATAAAGGAGCTCTACAGGTGTCTCCAAAGGTACATGTTGGGTTGGCGTATTTCGAGATTAGGATTTGTCACTCCGATTGTCGGAGAGGTATCTCTGGGCCCTCTCGGTAATACACATCAAATAAGCCTTGCAAGCATTGCAACTAATGAGTTAGTTGCGAGATGATGTATTACGAACGAGTAAAGAGACTTGCCGGTAACGAGATTGAACTAGGTATTTGAGATACCGACGATCAAATCTCGGGCAAGTAACATACCGATGACAAAGGGAACAACGTATGTTGTTATGCGGTCTGACCGATAAAGATCTTCGTAGAATATGTAGGAGCCAATATGAGCATCCAGGTTCCTCTATTGGTTATTGACCGGAGACGTGTCTTGGTCATGTCTACATTGTTCTCGAACCCGTAGGGTCCGCATGCTTAAGGTTTCGATGATAGTTATATTATGAGTTTATGAGTTTTGATGTACCGAAGCTAGTTCGGAGTCCCGAATGCGATCACGGACATGACGAGGAGTCTCGAAATGGTCGAGACATAAAGATTGATATATTGGATGCCTATATTCGGACACCGGAAGTGTTCCGGGTGATTTCGGAGAAAACCGGAGAGGCGGAGGGTTACCGGAACCCCCCCGGGAGAAGTAATGGGCCATATGGGCCTTAGTGGAGAGAGAGAAGGGCAGCCAGGGTGGGCCGCGCGCCCCCCCTCCCTGGTCCGAATTGGACTAGGAGAGGGGGGGGGCGCCCCCCTTTCCTTCTCCCTCCCCACTTCCTTCCCCCTCCTAGTAGGAGTCCTACTCCTACTAGGAGGAGGACTCCTCCATGGCGCGCCATAGGGCCGGCCGGCCTCCTCCCCTTGCTCCTTTATATACGGGGGCAGGGGGCACCCCTAGACACACAAGTTGATCCACGTGATCGTTTTCTTAGCCGTGTGCGGTGCCCCCTTCCACCATAATCCTCGATAATATTGTAGTGGTGCTTAGACGAAGCCCTGCGACAGTTAAGCATCAAGATCGTCACCACGCCATCATGCTGACGAAACTCTTCCCCGACACTTTGCTGGATCGGAGTCCGGGGATCGTCATCGAGCTGAACGTGTGCTAGAAATCGGAGGTGCCGTACGTTCGGTACTTGGATCGGTCGGATCTGGAAGACGTACGACTACTTCCTCTACGTTGTGTCAACACTTCCGTTGCCGGTCTACGAGGGTATGAAGACAACACTCTCCCCTCTCGTTGCTATGCATCACCATGATCTTGTGTCTGCGTAGGAATTTTTTTGAAATTACTACGTTCCCCAACAGTGGCATCCGAACCTAGGTTTTATGTGTTGATGTTATATGCACGAATAGAACACAAGTGAGTTGTGGGTGATATAAGTCATACTGCTTACCAGCATGTCATACTTTGGTTCGGCGGTATTGTTGGACGAAGCGGCCCGGACCAACATTACGCGTATGCTTACGCGAGACCGGTTCTCCCGACGTGCTTTGCACAAAGGTGGCTAGCGGGTGTTAGTTTCTCCATCTTTAGTTGAACCGAGTGTGGCTATGCCCGGTCCTTGCGAAGGTTAAAACAGCACCAACTTGACAAACTATCGTTGTGGTTTTGATGCATAGGTAAGATTGGTTCTTGCTTAAGCCAGTAGCAGCCACGTAAAACTTGCAACAACAAAGTAGAGGACGTCTAACTTGTTTTTGCAGGGCATGTTGTGATGTGATATGTTCAAGTCATGATGCTAAATTTTATTTTATGAGATGATCATGTTTTGTAACCAAGTTATCGGCAACTGGCAGGAGCCATTTGGTTGTCGCTTTATTGTATGCAATGCAATTGCGCTATAATGTTTTACTTTATCACTAAGCGGTAGCGATAGTCGTGGTAGCATAAGATTGGCGAGACGACAACGATGCTACGATGGTGATCAAGGTGTCGCGCCAGTGACGATGGTGATCATGACGATGCTTCGAAGATGGAGATCACAAGCACAAGATGATGATGGCCATATCATATCACTTATATTGATTGCATGTGATGTTTATCTTTTATGCATCTTATCTTGCTTTGTTTGACGGTAGCATTTTAAGATGATCTCTCACTAATTATCAAGAAGTGTTCTCCCTGAGTATGCACCGTTGCGAAAGTTCTTCGTGCTGAGACACCACGTGATGATCGGGTGTGATAGGCTCTACGTTCAAATACAACGGGTGCAAAAGAGTTGCACACGCGGAATACTCAGGTTATACTTGACGAGCCAAGCATATACAGATATGGCCTTGGAACACGGAGACCGAAAGGTCGAGCGTGAATCATATAGTAGATATGATCAACATAGTGATGTTCACCAATGAAACTACTCCATCTCACGTGATGATCGGACATGGTTTAGTTGATTTGGATCACGTAATCACTTAGAGGATTAGAGGGATGTCTATCTAAGTGGGAGTTCTTTAGTAATATGATTAATTGAACCTAAATTTATCATGAACTTAGTACCTGATAGTATCTTGCTTGTTTATGCTTGATTGTAGATAGATGGCCCGTGCTGTTGTTCCGTTGAATTTTAATGCGTTCCTTGAGAAAGCAAAGTTGAAAGATGATGGTAGCAATTACATGGACTGGGTCTGTAACTTGAGGATTATCCTCATTGCTGCACAGAAGAATTACGTCCTAGAAGCACCGTCGGGTGCCAGGCCTGCTGCTGGAGCAACACCAGATGCTATGAACGTCTGGCAGAGCAAAGCTGATGACTACTCGATAGTTCGGTTTGCCATGCTTTACGGCTTAGAATCGGGACTTCAACGACGTTTTGAACGTCATGGAGCATATGAGATGTTCCAGGAGTTGAAGTTAATATTTCAAGTGAATGCCCAGATTGAGAGATATGAAGTCTCCAATAAGTTCTATAGCTGCAAGATGGAGGAGAACAGTTCTGTCAGTGAGCATATACTCAAAATGTCTTGGTATAATAATCACTTGATTCAATTGGGAGTTAATCTTCCAGATGGTTGCGTCATTGACAGAATTCTCCAATCACTGCCACCAAGCTACAAGAGCTTCGTGACGAACTAATATGCAAGGGATGAATAAAACTATTCCCGAGCTCTTCGCAATGCTGAAAGCTGCGGAGGTAGAAATCAAGAAGGAGCATCAAGTGTTGATGGTCAACAAGACCACTAGTTTCAAGAAAAAGGGCAAAGGAAATAAGAAGGGGAACTTCAAAAAGAATAGCAAGCAAGTTGCTACTCAAGAGAAGAAACCCAAACCTGGACCTAACCCTGAAACTGAGTGCTTCTACTGCAAGCAGACTGGTCACTGGAAGCGGAACTGCCCCAAGTATTTGGCGGATAAGAAGGATGGCAAGGTGAACAAAGGTATATGTGATATACATGTTATTGATGTGTACCTTACTAATGCTCGCAGTAGCACCTGGGTATTTGATACTGGTTCTGTAGCTAACATTTGCAACTCGAAACAGGGACTACGGATTAAGCGAAGATTGGCTAAGGACGAGGTGACGATGCGCGTGGGAAATGGTTCCAAAGTCGATGTGATCGCGGTCGGCACGCTACCTCTACATCTACCTTCAGGATTAGTATTAGACCAAAATAATTGTTATTTGGTGCCAGCGTTAAGCATGAACATTATATCTGGATCTTGTTTGATGCGAGACAGTTATTCATTTAAATCAGAGAATAATGATTGTTCTATTTATATGAGTAATATCTTTTATGGTCATGCACCCTTAAAGAGTGGTCTATTCTTATTAAATCTCGATAGTAGTGACACACATATTCATAATGTTGAAGCCAAAAGATGCAGAGTTGATAATAATAGTGCAACTTATTTGTCGCACTACCGTTTGGGTCATATCGGTGTAAAGTGCATGAAGAAACTCCATACTGATGGACTTTTGGTACCACTTGATTATGAATCGCTTGGTACTTGCGAACCGTGCCTTATGGGTAAGATGACAAAAACACCGTTCTCCGGTACTATGGAGAGAGCAACAGATTTGTTGGAAATCATACATACAGATGTATGTGGTCCAATGAATGTTGTGGCTCGTGGCGGATATCGTTATTTTCTCACCTTCACAGTTTTCTCACCTTCACAGATGACTTAAGCAGATATGGGTATATCTACTTAATGAAACATAAGTCTGAAACGTTTGAAAAGTTCAAAGAATTTCAGAGTGAAGTTGAAAATCATCGTAACAAGAAAATAAAATTCCTACGATCTGATCGTGGAGGAGAATATTTGAGTTACGAGTTTGGTGTACATTTGAAACAATGCGGAATAGTTTCGCAACTCACGCCACCCGGAACACCACAGCGTAATGGTGTGTGAACGTTCCGTAATCGTACTTTACTTAGATATGGTGCGATCTATGATGTCTCTTACTGATTTACCGCTATCGTTTTGGGGTTATGCTTTAGAGACGGCCGCATTCACGTTAAATAGGGCACCATCAAAATCCGTTGAGACGACGCCTTATGAACTGTGGTTGGCAAGAAACCAAAGTTGTCGTTTCTGAAAGTTTGGGTTGCGATGCTTATGTGAAAAAGTTTCAACCTGATAAGCTCGAACCCAAATCGGAGAAATGTGTCTTCATAGGATATCCAAAGGAGAACTATTGGATACACCTTCTATCACAGATCCGAAGGCAAGACTTTTGTTGCTAAGATGGATCCTTTCTAGAGAAGGAGTTTCTCTCGAAAGAAGTGAGTGGGAGGAAAGTAGAACTTGATGAGGTAACTGTACCTGCTCCCTTATTGGAAAGTAGCATCACAGAAACCGGTTTCTGTGACACCTACACCAATTAGTGAGGAAGTTAATGATGATGATCATGAAACTTCAGATCAAGTTACTGAACGTCATAGATCAACCAGAGTAAGATCCGCACCAGAGTGGTACGGTAATCCTGTTCTGGAAGTCATGCTACTAGATCATGATGAACCTACGAACTATGAAGAAGCGATGGTGAGCCAGATTCCGCAAAATGGCTTAGAAGCCATGAAATCTGAGATGGGATCCATGTATGAGAACAAAGTGTGGACTTTGGTTGACTTGCCCGATGATCGGCAAGCAATTGAGAATAAATGGATCTTCAAGAAGAAGACTGACGCTGACGGTAATGTTACTGTCTACAAAGCTCGACTTGTCGCAAAAGGTTTTCGACAAGTTCAAGGGATTGACTACGATGAGACCTTCTCACCCGTAGCGATGCTTAAGTCTGTCCGAATCATGTTAGCAATTGCCGCATTTTATGATTATGAAATTTGGCAGATGGATGTCAAAACTGCATTCCTGAATGGATTTCTGGAAGAAGAGTTGTATATGATGCAACCGGAAGGTTTTGTCGATCCAAAGGGAGCTAACAAAGTGTGCAAGCTCCAGCGATCCATTTATGGACTGGTGCAAGCCTCTCGGAGTTGGAATAAACGCTTTGATAGTGTGATCAAAGCATTTGGTTTTATACAGACTTTTGGAGAAGCCTGTATTTACAAGAAAGTGAGTGGGAGCTCTGTAGCATTTCTGATATTATATGTGGATGACATATTACTAATTGGAAATGATATAGAATTTCTGGATAGCATAAAGGGATACTTGAATAAGAGTTTTTCAATGAAAGACCTCGGTGAAGCTGCTACATATTGGGCATCAAGATCTATAGAGACAGATCGAGACGCTTAATTGGACTTTCACAAAGCACATACCTTGACAAAGTTTTGAAAAAGTTCAAAATGGATCAAGCAAAGAAAGGATTCTTGCCTGTGTTACAAGGTGTGAAATTGAGTAAGACTCAAAGTCCGACCAATGCAGAAGATAGAGAGAAAATGAAAGATGTTCCCTATGCTTCAGCCATAGGCTCTATCATGTATGCAATGCTGTGTACCAGACCTGATGTGTGTCTTGCTATAAGTCTAGCAGGGAGGTACCAAAGTAATCCAGGAGTGGATCACTGGACAGCGGTCAAGAACATCCTGAAATACCTGAAAAGGACTAAGGATATGTTTCTCTATATGGAGGTGACAAAGAGCTCATCGTAAATGGTTACGTTGATGCAAGCTTTGACACTGATCCGGACGATTCTAAATCGCAAACCGGATACGTGTTTACATTAAACGGTTGAGCTGTCAGTTGGTGCAGTTCTAAACAAAGCGTCGTAGCGGGATCTACATGTGAAGCGGAGTACATAGCTGCTTCGGAAGCAGCGAACGAAGGAGTCTGGATGAAGGAGTTCATATCCGATGTAGGTGTCATACCTAGTGCATCGGGTCCAATGAAAATCTTTTGTGACAATACTGGTGCAATTGCCTTGGCAAAGGAATCCAGATTTCACAAGAGGACCAAGCACATCAAGAGACGCTTCAATTCCATCCGGGATCTAGTCCAGGTGGGAGACATAGAGTTTGCAAGATACATACGGATCTGAATGTTGTAGACCCGTTGACTAAGCCTCTTCCACGAGCAAAACATGATCAGCACCAAAGCTCCATGGGTGTTAGAATCATTACTGTGTAATCTAGATTATTGACTCTAGTGCAAGTGGGAGACTGAAGGAAATATGCCCTAGAGGCAATAATAATGTTATTATTTTATTTCCTTATATCATGATAAATGTTTATTATTCATGCTAGAATTGTATTATCCGGAAACATAATACTTGTGTGAATACATAGACAAACTAAACGTCACTAGTATGCCTCTACTTTACTAGCTCGTTAATCAAAGATGGTTATGTTTCCTAACCATAGACATGTGTTGTCATTTGATTAACGGGATCACATTATTAGGAGAATGATGTGATTGACATGACCCATTCCATTAGCTTAGCACCCGATCGTTTAGTGTTGCTATTGCTTTCTTCCTGACTTATACATGTTCCTATGACTATGAGATTATGCAACTCCCGTTTTGCCGGAGGCACTTTGTGTGCTACCAAACGTCACCAACGTAACTGGGTGATTATAAAGGAGCTCTACAGGTGTCTCAAAGGTACATGTTGGGTTGGGTATTCGAGATTAGAATTTGTCACTCCGATTGTCGGAGAGGTATCTCTGGGCCCTCTCGGTAATACACATCACATAAGCCCTTGCAAAGCATTGCAACTAAATGAAGTTAGTTGCGAGATGATGTATTACGGAACGAGTAAAGAGACTTGCCGGTAACGAGATTGAACTAGGTATTAAGATACCGACGATCGAATCTCGGGCAAGTAACATACCGATGACAAAGGGAACAACGTATGTTGTTATGCGGTCTGACCGATAAAGATCTTCGTAGAATATGTAGGAGCCAATATGAGCATCCAGGTTCCGCTATTGGTTATTGACCGGAGACGTGTCTCGGTCATGTCTACATTGTTCTCGAACCCGTAGGGTCCGCACGCTTAAGGTTTCGATGACAGTTATATTATGAGTTTATGAGTTTTGATGTACCTAAGGAGTTCGGAGTCCCGGATGGGATCGGGGACATGACGAGGAGTCTCGAAATGGTCGAGACATAAAGATTGATATATTGGACGGCTATATTCGGACACCGGAAGTGTTCCGGGTGATTTCGGAGAAAACCGGAGCCGGAGGGTTACCGGAACCCCCCCCGGACCCCCCCCCCCCCCGGGAGAAGTAATGGGCCATATGGGCCTTAGTGGAGAGAGAGAAGGGCAGCCAGGGTGGGCCGTGCGCCTCCTCCCCCTGGTCCGAATTGGACTAGGAGAGGGGAGGCGGCGCCCCCCTTTCCTTCTCCCTCCCCACTTCCTTCCCCCTCCTAGTAGGAGTCCTACTCCTACTGGGAGGAGGACTCCTCCTTGGCGCGCCATAGGGCCGGCCGACCTCCTCCCCTTGCTCCTTTATATACGGGGGTAGGGGGCACCCCTAGACACACAAGTTGATCCACGTGATCATTTTCTTAGTCGTGTGCGGTGCCCCCTTCCACCATAATCCTCGATAATATTGTAGTGGTGCTTAGGCGAAGCCCTCCGACAGTTAAGCATCAAGATCGTCACCACGCCGTCGTGCTGACAGAACTCTTCCCCGACACTTTGCTGGATCGGAGTCCGGGGATCGTCATCGAGCTGAACGTGTGCTAGAACTCGGAGGTGCCGTACGTTCGATACTTGGATCGGTCGGATCGGGAAGACGTACGACTACTTCCTCTACGTTGTGTCAACACTTCCGTTGCCGGTCTATGAGGGTACGTAGACAACACTCTCCCCTCTCGTTGCTATGCATCACCATGATCTTGTGTGTGCGTAGGAATTTTTTGAAATTACTACGTTCCCCAACACTTAGCGCCGATTCGGGCGATGATATCCGCCGCTTGATTGTTTTCTCGGACCACATGGTGGAATTCAAGCCCCTCGAATCGAGCTGACATTTTGAGGACGGCATTGCGATAAGCTGCCATTTTTGGGTCCTTGGCATCAAAATCTCCATTTATTTGAGACATTGTGAGGTTCGAGTCCCCACACACCTCTAGGCGTTGAATGCCCATGGAGACTGCCATCCGGAGACCATGCAACAGGGCCTCATATTCGGCTGCGTTGTTGGCGTCTGTGTATAATATTTGGAGTACATATTGGACTGTATCTCCGGTTGGGGATGTCAGGATGACGCCTGCTCCCAGACCCGCCAGCATTTTAGAGTCGTCGAAGTGCATGATCCAATTGGAGTACGCGCCTTATTCTTTAGGGAGTTCGGCTTCTGTCCATTCAGCAACGAAATTGGCTAGTACTTGTGAATTAATGGCTCGCCTTGGTTTGTATGATATGTCGAACGGGAGGAGCTCAATAGCCCATTTGGCAATCCGGCGTGGCATCGCAGTTGTTTATAATGTCGTTGAGTGGAACCTCGGAGGCCACCGTAATTGAACACTCTTGAAAGTAGTGTCGTAGTTTTCGGGATGCCATGAAGACCACGTACTATCTTTTGATAATGTGGGTACCGATATTTGCATGGAGTGAGGACAGTAGATACGTAGTATACAGGCTTTTGAAGCGGGAACTTATGTTCTTCCGTTTCTCGTTTGACGACGAGCACTGCGCTTACAACCTGGTGTGTTGCCGCTATATATAACAGCATTGGTTCGCCGATATTTGGCGTGGCCAAGATTGGGTTGCTGGCCAAAGCAGCTTTTATTTCTTCCAATCCGACCATAGCCCCGTCCGTCCACTCGAAGTGTTCGGTGTGCCGAAGAAGGCGATAAAGAGGTAATACGTTTTCTCCCGGTCGGGAGATAATGCGGCTTAAGGCAACCACACATCCAGTTAATTTCTGGATTTGCTTGAGGTTTGTTGGGATAGCCAACTGTGACAGATCTTGGATTTTAGCCGGATTCGCTTCAATTCCTTTGTTGGAAACGATGAAGCCCAAGAGCTTTCCGGCGGGTACGCCGAAAACGCATTTTTCCGGATTGAGCTTAATGTCATATGTTCGGAGATTGTCGAACGTGAGCCTCAAGTCGTCTATCAAAGATTTGACGTGTCTGGTTTTAATTACTACATCGTCTACGTATGCCTCCATTGTTTTGCCGATTTGTGCTTCCAGGCATGTCTGAATCATGCGTTGATAGGTCGCACCGGCGTTTTTTAGCCCGAAAGGCATAGTGTTGAAACAGAAGGGGCCGTGTCGAGTAATGAATGTCGTTGCGGCTTGATCGGGCTCCGCCATCTTGATTTGTTGGTATCCGGAGTATGTGTCAAGGAAACACAACGAGTCGTGTCTCGTGGTAGCATCGATAATTTGATTGATGCGGGGGAGGGGGAAGGAACCCTTGGGGCAAGCCTTGTTAAGGTCCTTAAAATCGACACATAGGCGCCAGGATTTGTCCTTCTTCGGTACCATCACCAGGTTTGCTAGCCAGTCCAGATGTTTTATTTCTCTAATGAATCCGGCCTCGAGTAACTTGGCTAGTTCTTCTCCCATGGCTTGTCGCTTGGGTTCGGAGAAACGCCGAAGAGTTTGCTTGACCGGCTTGTATCTTGTAAGAGCCGCGACAAGCTATCTTGTAATATAGCTCTATTCTGGGTAATGATTGCAATGTTATTCCCTTTACTTGATTCCTCCCTTTGTATGTTTTTGCCCTACGATTTTAGGGAACTTGCCGGTGCAGGCACCTTAGCCGCGAGCGCTGAGTGCGGAACGTCAGCAGCCCGCTGGCGGTGCCGTTACCGACAAGAAACCTTGTCGCAACTAGTCGCAGCTCACTTAAGTTGTTGAGCGGACTCGAAACAAAGTAAGGGCGCAACTAGCTACGAGTTGGTTCCTCCGCGCATAGGTTTTCCATACAAAGTGCGGTCGTTCAAGGGAGTTAACTAAAATATTTAAAAAAAATCTGATTGCTCAAACTTTGGCAACTTAGCTTTTCTGTTGTTTGCTTCCCGGCAAGGCGAAACTTTCTTGAACGACGCCTAGTCCATACCATTATCTTCTCCTTTCCCCCCGGCAAACTTGTGGGCGATGGAACCTTCCTTTCCTTGAGAAAAAAGAAAGAAGAGAAAATAAAGATATGGAACCTTATGGCTCGTTATTGCTTACCAGGGAGTAGGTGCTGCACAAAGTGTCAGATAACACATGCAAAAAATAGAAAGCATGAAATTGACAAGATGTGCGGAGCACATGAGATTTACTTATGCACGGGGTCTGCGCTCGGCTTTGCACAAAGGATTACATGCAACAGCGGCAAGACTTGTACAAAAGGTGGTTGCGGGAACAGGTTCCGGCAACCGCGCCTTACGGGTAAAACTTACGAAGATGCTCAATATTCCTGGAGTTGCTCACCGGAATGGCATCTTCGGTCTCAAGGCGGACAGCGCCAGGCCTAGTGACTCGTTTCACCCAGTAAGGGCCTTCCCACTTTGGCGTCAACTTGTTGGAATTCTTGGCGGACTGAACACGCCGAAGAACAAGGTCGCCTTCCTCGAAACTTCTGGCATTAACTTTGGGGCTATGGTAGCGGCGCAAAGCTTGCTGGTAGCGAGTAGCTCGTACAGCAGCCTGAAGACGGTCTTCCTGAAGGAGCAGCACGTCATCTTGTCGCAGCTGCTCTTGCTCAAGCTCATCATAAGCGAGCACTCGAGGTGACCCGTATACGAGTTCTGTGGGGAGAACTGCCTCTGCTCCATATACTAGAGCGAAAGGTGTCTGGCCAGTGGCTCGATTTGGCGTCGTCCTGATCGACCAAAGAGCCACCGGCAGCTCCTCGATCCAGTTTTTTCCGCACTTGTGCAGCCTGTCGAAAGTTCTGGTCTTGAGCCCTCGCAGCACTTCAGCATTTGCCCTCTCCGCTTGACCGTTGCTTCTCGGGTGAGAAACAGAAGCGAAGCAGACCTTGGCGCCAAGATCTTGGACGTACTGCATGAAGGTGCGGCTCGTGAATTGCGTACCGTTGTCGGTGATTATCCTGTTAGGGATCCCGAAGCGGCAAACAATCGACCTGAAGAACTTGACTGCTGACTGTGCTGTCACCTTCCTCACTGGTTCCACTTCCGGCCACTTTGTGAACTTGTCGATTGCAACGTACAAGTACTCAAAGCCCCCGATTGCTCGGGGAAAGGGGCCGAGGATGTCGAGCCCCCAGACCGAAAATGGCCAGGATAAAGGGATTGTCTGGGGAGCTTGAGCTGGTTGGTGTATCTGCTTGGAATGGAACTGGCACGCTTCACACTTGGTTACTTGTGCAGTTGCATCCTGGAGGGCTGTCGGCCAAAAGAAACCTTGCCGGAATGCTTTGCCGACAAGTGCTCTTGCGCCAATGTGGTGTCCACATATGCCTCCATGTATCTCTGCCAACAGCTTTTGTCCGTCTTCCCGGTGAATACACTTCAATTTCACACCGTTGAGTCTTCTTCTGTACAGTGTCTTGTCGACAAACTGGTACATACTTGACTGCCGGGCTACTCTTTCCGCTTCTTCTTGCTGTTCGGGAAGTTCTCCTGTCTGAAGGAAACGGACAATCTGCTGCGCCCATGCTGGAGCTTGTGGCTCGACAACGAGGCCTAAAGGCAAATCTGCTGCTGTGGGAACATCTGCTTCTACGGCGAGAACCTGCGGCTCTGCCGGAGCTTGACGTTCCCCGATAAGCTTGCCGGAGCAAAACTTGTCGGGAGCTTCTGCTTCAACGGAACAAACCCTAGGGCTTGCCGGAGCATATTGCTCCTCAGCGCTTTTAGCATTGATCTTGGGGACCTTCTTGGCGGCGGCTTCGGGAAGCTCTGCTGGAAAATAGTCACCAGAAATCAACTTCCTCTTCTTGCTCTGTCCAGTTGATGGCGTTACGGACGGTTGAGTCAGCTTGAGCACAAAGATCCCTGGTTCCACAGGTAACTTAAGTGCGGCGCACTTTGACAGGCCATCGGCAATGGCGTTCTGAGGTCTTGAAACATGCTCCATCTATAGGCCGTCAAAGTGCTCTTCTAGCTTTCTCACTTCGTCAACATAGGCTTCCATCAACGGACTCTGATAGCTCTTGTTCACTTGGCGTACGACAAGCTGTGAGTCACCCCGGACAATGAGCTTCTTGATCCAAAGGTCTGCCGTGATCCTGAGACTAGCAAGCAAGCCTTCATACTCTACAGTATTGTTTGTTGCTTGCTCCTTGGGAAAGTGCATCTGGACTACGTACTTGAGGTGCTCTCCGGTGGGTGCGATAAGCAACACACCAGCGCCGGCACCTTGCAGCAAAAAGGCACCGTCAAAGTACATCAGCCACTCTTTGCTTGCTTCATCGACGGGGATGCTCGTTTCTGGAATTTCTTCATCTGGTGTTGGCATCCATTCTGCTATGAATTCTGCCAATGCTCTGCTTTGGATAGTTGAAGTACTCTCAAACTTGAGGCCAAAGCTTGACAGTTCCAGTGCCCACTCAACAATCCTGCCTGTCGCTTCTGGATTCTGTAGTATCCTCTTCAGCGGAAAGCGAGTGACAACTGTGATCTCATGTGCTTGGAAGTAATAGCGCAGCTTTCTCGAGGCCATGAGAAGGCTGAAAAGCAATTTCTGCACGCCAGAGTACCTTGACCTAGCCCCCTGCAGAAGGGAACTGACAAAGTAAACTGGGCGCTGCACCATTTTCTTCTGTATCTCCTCGCGCGTCTGCATAGATCCATCCTTGTCGGGACCAGAGCTTGTCGGGGAAGCCCCCTGCTTGTCGCTGGATGTGCCTGCCGTGGTTGCTGGCTCGTCATCTGCCTCCCTCTTTGCTACTAACGCAGCACTAACCACTTGATTGGTTGCTGCTATATACAGCAGCAACTTCTCTTATGGTTTAGGTGCGACAAGTATTGGAGGGGAGGACAGGTATCTCTTCAAGTCTTGCAGCGCAGCCTCCGCTTCCGGAGTCCATTTCATTGGACCTGCCTTTTTCAATAATTTGAAAAATGGCAGGGCACGCTCAGTAGACCTAGAGATAAACCTGCTGAGAGCAGCCACGCAACCGGCAAGTCTTTGTACATCCTTGACGCGCTTTGGTGCTTCAATCTGTTCAATGGCCTTGATCTTGTCGGGATTGGCTTCAATTCCCCGCTGAGACACGAAGAACCCGAGAAGCTTGCCGGAGGGGACTCCAAACACACACTTCTCTGGGTTGAGCTTGAGGCTGATCTTGCGCAGATTTGCAAAGGTCTCGTCTAAATCTTGGATCAGAGTTGCCTTGTCCTTGCTCTTGACCATTATGTCATCCATATAGGCTTCTACATTTCTGTGTATTTGTGGCTCAAGAGCGACATGGACTACTCTTGCAAATGTTGAACCAGCATTTTTTAAACCGAAAGGCATCCGTATGAAATAGTACGTGCCACATGGAGTAATAAATGCAGTCTTCTCCTCATCCTCTTCTGCCATGAAGATCTGATGGTATCCTGAGTATGCATCAAGAAATGAAAGCAAATCACATCCGGCTGTGGAGTCAACAATCTGGTCAATGCGCGGCAAAGGAAATGGGTCTTTGGGACAAGCTTTGTTAACATCGGTAAAATCGATACAAAGTCTCCATTTCCCGTTCGCCTTGCGCACGACTACAGGATTGGCCAACCACGTAGGATGGAGCACTCCTCTGACAAGGCCTGCTGCTTCCAACTTCTTGATCTCTTCTACAATGAATTCTTGGCGCTCCACTGCTTGCTTCCTGGCCTTCTACTTGACGGGCCGCGCATGAGGACAAACGGCAAGGTGATGCTCGATTACTTTCCTGGGAACACCGGGGATGTCAGACGGTTGCCATGCAAAGACGTCGACATTCGCCCGCAGGAAAGCAATGAGCACGCTTTCCTATTTGGGGTCGAGAGTGGCACTGATGGTGAAGGTACCACCAGTACCGTCCTCCTTGGCGGACACCTTCTTCGTCTCTGGCGGAGCCGCCATTGTCTTCTTACACTTGCCGTTGGAGCTCGATGGTGCGTCCTCGACGGCGGCGCAGCACTCCAAAGAGGTGCGCTTGCCGGAGTGGGCACTAGAGCTCTTGCCGGACTCGGTCTTCTTCTTCCCCCCGGGAGCTTCAAGGGCAAGTGCCTTAAGGTCTGTTGCGGCTGCCAAAGATGTACTTTGACGGTGCCTTTTCGCTGCAAGGCGCCGGCGCTGGTGTGCTGCTTATCGCACCCACCGGAGAGCACCTCAAGTACGTAGTCCAGATGCACTTTCCCAAGGAGCAAGCAACAAACAATACTGCAGAGTATGAAGGCTTGCTTGCCGGTCTCAGGATCGCGGCAGACCTTGGGATCAAGAAGCTCATTGTCCGGGGTGACTCACAGCTTGTCGTACGCCAAGTGAACAAGAGCTATCAGAGTCCGTTGATGGAAGCCTACGTTGACGAAGTGAGAAAGCTAGAAGAGCACTTTGACGGCCTACAGATGGAGCATGTTCCAAGAGCTCAGAACGCCATTGCCGATGGCCTGTCAAAGAGCGCCGCACTTAAGTTACCTGTGGAACCAGGGATCTTTGTGCTCAAGCTGACTCAACCGTCCGTAACGCCATCAACTGGACAGAGCAAGAAGAGGAAGTTGATTTCTGGTGACTATTTTCCGGCAGAGCTTCCCGAAGCCGCCGCCAAGAAGGTCCCCAAGATCAACGCTAAAAGCGCTGAGGAGCAATATGCTCCGGCAAGCCCTAGGGTTTGTTCCGTTGAAGCAGAAGCTCCCGACAAGTTTTGCTCTGGCAAGCTTGCCGGGGAACGTCAAGGTCCGGCAGAGCCGCAGGTTCTCGCCGTAGAAGCGGATGTTCCCGCAGCAGCAGATTTGCCTTTAGTCCTTGTTGTCGAGCCACAAGCTCCAGCATGGGTGCAGAAGATTGTCCGTTTCCTTCAGACAGGAGAACTTCCCGAAGAGCAAGAAGAAGCGGAAAGAGTAGCCCGGCAGTCAAGTATGTACCAGTTTGTCGACAAGACACTGTACAGAAGAAGACTCAACGGTGTGAAATTGAAGTGTATTCACCGGGAATACGGACAAAAGCTGTTTGCAGAGATACATGGAGGCATATGTGGACACCACATTGGCGCAAGAGCACTTGTCGGCAAAGCATTCCGGCAAGGTTTCTTTTGGCCGACAGCCCACCAGGATGCAACTGCACAAGTAACCAAGTGTGAAGCGTGCCAGTTCCATTCCAAGAAGATACACCAACCAGCTCAAGCTCTCCAGACAATCCCTTTATCCTGGCCATTTTCGGTCTGGGGGCTCGACATCCTCGGCCCCTTTCCCCGAGAAATCGGGGCCTTTGAGTACTTGTATGTTGCAATCGACAAGTTCACAAAGTGGCCGGAAGTGGAACCAGTGAGGAAGGTGACAGCACAGTCAGCAGTCAAGTTCTTCAGGTCGATTGTTTGCCGCTTCGGGATCCCTAACAGGATAATCAC
The DNA here is from genome assembly GCF_003073215.2 of Triticum urartu. Classification (NCBI taxonomy): domain Eukaryota; kingdom Viridiplantae; phylum Streptophyta; class Magnoliopsida; order Poales; family Poaceae; genus Triticum; species Triticum urartu. The sequence continues at coordinate 28,760,238 of NC_053022.1, forward strand.
CGACAACGGTACGCAATTCACGAGCTGCACCTTCATGCAGTACGTCCAAGATCTTGGCGCCAAGGTCTGCTTCGCTTCTGTTGCCCACCCGAGAAGCAACGGTCAAGCGGAGAGGGCAAATGCTGAAGTGCTGCGAGGGCTCAAGACCAGAACTTTCGACAGGCTGCACAAGTGCTGAAAAAACTGGATTGAGGTGCTGCCGGTGGCTCTTTGGTCGATCAGGACGACGCCAAATCGAGCCACTGGCCAGACACCTTTTGCTCTAGTATATGGAGCAGAGGCAGTTCTCCCCACAGAACTCGTATACGGGTCACCTCGAGTGCTCGCTTATGATGAGCTTGAGCAAGAGCAGCTGCGACAAGATGACGCGCTGCTCCTTGAGGAAGACCGTCTTCAGGCTGCTGTACGAGCTGCTCGCTACCAGCAAGCTTTGCGCCGCTACCATAGCCGCAAAGTTAATGCCAGAAGTTTCGAGGAAGGCAACCTTGTTCTTCGGCGTGTTCAGTCCGCCAAGAATTCCAACAAGTTGACGCTAAAGTGGGAAGGCCCTTACCGGGTGAAACGAGTCACTAGGCCTGGCGCTGTCCGCCTTGAGACCGAAGATGCCATTCCGGTGAGCAACTCCTGGAACATTGAGCATCTTCGTAAGTTTTACCCGTAAGGCGCGGTTGCCGGAACCTGTTCCGGCAACCACTTTTTGTACAAAGTCTTGCCGTTGTTGCATGTAATCCTTTGTACAAAGCCGGGCGCAGACCCCGTGCATAAGTAAAGCTCATGTGCTCCGCACATCTTGTCAATTTCATGCTTTCTATTTTTTGCATGTGTTATCTGACACTTTGTGCAGCACCTACTCCCCGGTAAGCAATAACGAGCCGTAAGGCTCCATATCTTTATTTTCTCTTCTTTCTTTTTTCTCAAGGAAAGGAAGGTTCCCTCACCCACAAGTTTGCCGGGGGAAAAGGAGAAGATTATGGTATGGACCAGGCATCGTTCAAGAAAGTTTCGCCTTGCCGGGAAGCAAACAACAGAAAAGCTAAGTTGCCAAAGTTTGAGCAATCAGATTTTTTTTAAAAAAATTTAGTTATCTCCCTTGAACGACCGCACTTTGTATGGAAAACCTATGCGCGGAGGAACCAACTCGTAGCTAGTTGCGCCCTTACTTTGTTTCGAGTCCGCTCAACAACTTAAGTGAGCTGCGACTAGTTGCGACAAGGTTTCTTGTCGGTAACGGCACTGCCAGCAGGCTGCTGACGTTCCGCACTCAGCGCTCGCGGCTAAGGTGCCTGCACCGGCAAGTTCCCTAAAAGTGTAGGGCAAAAACATACAAAGGGAGGAATCAAGTAAAGGGAATAACATTGCAATCATTACCCAGAATAGAGCTATATTACAAGATAGCTTGTCGCGGCTCTAACGGATTGTTTTCATAACATGATAAACAACGACAAGGAAAGAAGAAACAGGCGGCCTAGTCTACGCGATCGCCTTCGATCCACTTGATCCCGCTCACCTTGTCCACAATGGGTGCGACAACGGTCTTGAGCGCCTCCAGATCAGCATCCGGCGGCAGGGTTCTAAGGACGTTGGTGTGGTTGAGGCCCGGATTGCAGAAGGCCACCTTCACCAACACTTTTTGAAGAGCTCCCGCGCAGATCTTGCGCGACTCGTCGGCCAGCTGCCTTGGGATCCTCTCCCGGAGTCGCTGGAGGGCCGTCGCCACGCCTTTGAAGAACAAGATGAGCTTGGCGCTGGGTTGGAGGTTCTCGTCGGAGGGATACGCGAGGTCCTCCATCCCCAGCTGCGCCAGCTCCCTGTCAATGTCTGCGGCAACATTCACAAGACTCTCCGTCCAGTGCTCCACAGTCTCCTTGAAGGCATTCTGGGCAGCGGCAACACTCTCCAGCAGCGCCTTGTCGGCCTTGATCTCCTCCTTCAAGGCCACCTCCTGCTCCTTGGCGCCGTCCAGCGTCTTGGTCAAAGTAGTCAGCTTCAACTCAAGATCCGCGTTGGAGTCCTTGGCGGCGATGAGCTCTTTGCCCTTCTCGGCGAGATCGGCCCCCATCTGCGCCACCTTCGCCTCCAGCTCCTTCTTGGCGGCTTTGGTGGCTGCGGCAGCATCCTGCGCTTGCTTGAGGGCTCCGCAGAATGTTCGCTCGCGCGCGGCAAGCCCCTCCTCATGGGCATCAAGGTTGACCTTCCGCTGCGCCAGCTGGCCTTCCTGCGCAGACAGCTTCTCAGCGGCAAGCCGCTGTTGCTCTCTGACTTCAGCCTTCTCGAGGAGGAAGGCCTTCTGCGCTTCGGCGAGCTGCTCCCACTCCTCCGCCAGGGACCGGAGGGCTTCTTGGTGGAAACCCCCGAGCTCCTCCGCGCGCTTCTCGATGTCTGCTCCCGCTTTCGCGACAAGCGCCTCGCGGGATTCCAGCTTGGCTTGCCGCGCGCGGTAGAGCGACAACAACTTCCGCAGCAGCCGCTCTTCCTCGGGCTCGTTGCTGCTGCTGCTCGGCGCGTCAACTAGCGTCAGCCCAGCAGAGGCGAGCACCTCCCTGTCGAAGATCTCTCCCTCGACCGGTGCCCTGGAGCTTGACGCCCAGGGGTGGTTGATGAGGACGCCATCGCCGACCTTCAAGTAGACGCCTGGCTGGGGCTCTTCGGAGCCTGGCGCTGCAGCAGCGGCAGACGGGTCGGCGGTCGACATAGCGCCTGGCGCTCCTGTGGCCTCAGGGTCGTCAGTAGGATCGCCAGACCCCTCGCCAGTTGCTGCGGCGGCAGCCTTGGCGGCCTCTGCGCCGGCGGGATCGTCAGCACCGGCTGCTTCTTCAGCGACAACCTCGGTCTCCGTCGGCTCTGTAGCAGATGGGTCTGACAGCCGGAAAAGGGAGAAGAGTCAAGCAAAAACCCAAGAAGATAAAAAGAAGAAGAACCCAAGGGAAGTCTTGCAGCGAAAGGATTACCTGTACCGGGTTCTGCAGTTGTGGTCTCTGCCGCCGGGGGGCTGCTGGTGTTGTCCCTTGCTGGAGAACTCCCCCTTGCCGGAGACCTCTCCCTTACCGGATAATTCTCCCTTGCCGGCGGACTCTCCCTTGGCTCCGGGTGGGGATGCTCTGCTCCTACACAAGCCAGCAGTCAGATATCAGCAAAGACAGAGTATCCATGCGCACCTCACAGCGGAAAGCGAACCATATACTTACGCTGGGGGCTGCTCTGGAGAAAAGTTGCCAGGTCCGGCAAGGTTGTCCCGGGCGCACCCCCTGCTGTCGCGGTGGGCTCGTCCTCGATGACAATCACCGGGACCTTGGCCCTCTTCGCTGCTCTCTGGGCCAGAGTCCTGGAAAGGAACAAGTTTAGAGTAAAGCAAATGAGACACAAGACAAAACAGCCAGGATTGAAGAACTGCAAGTACAACAAGAGAATCTTACTCTTCTTCTTCTTCCTCTTCGGAGCTGAACGCGGAGAAGTCGAAGTCCGGCTCACGTCCGGCACGAGGAGGCGGAGGAGAGGTTTCCCTTGGCCTCTTGGCGGGAACAGTGGCGGTGGTTTGAGACGACCCCGCTCCGGCTGCCGCCGCGGCGTGAGAAGCGGCAGGAGCAGAAGCGGTGGTCCGGGAGGGCCCCGCTCCAGTTACCGTCGCAGCGTGAAGTGCTCCCGCGGCAACATTGCTTGCCGCGGTGGAGCGTGTCGCGCGGCGCGGCGGCTGTTGACTCGCTTGCCGCTCCGCTACGTCCCCGGCCTTGCGGAGACGCCTTCTTGGTCGAGATGGAGGCTCTTCTTGCGGCGAGCTGTCCGAAGATGAGGTGGAACACGAGTTGATCTCCAGCAAGCCGCTCGTATCCTTGGCGGGCTCGCATGACCCAGCGCCATGCCCGGCAAGTTCTTTCTCGCGGACGCGCTCCTCTCGCTCGGCACGGCTTCCCGTCTCTGCTGCATCTGCCTCCTCCACGGTGAATCCAAATTCGCCCGTGGCTGTGGCTGCCGCCGCCTCTTCCAGCCTGGTGGCGATGCGTGTCATCTCCTCATCGGTGGTGTCGCGGGTGAGGCTGTCCTCCTCGTCGGGGCGGATCGCCACTTCTACCAAGCCATCGAAGAATTGCTGCACGACGTCATCCGCAGGCTCTTGCCAAGTTGGGACAATCCCATGCGAGTCGCACAGCGGCATCATTGCACGGATGCGGTCGAGCGAGGAATTGTTGCACAGCGGAACGACGCCCCCCGGCAACCTGAAAACTTCGGGATGTTGGGGGTCGTACTTGAACAGCTCCTGGAGCATCGCGTTGAGCTCCAGGACAGTGAAGTTGAAGTTGAGGCCCGGGCGCAGCCTCATGATATCTGCCGCATTCTTGAACTCCCAGGCGGGCCTCCCCCGTTCCTGCAGGGGGGCGATGCGGCAGCGAAGAAAATATGCACCAACAGTGCCTACAGTGAGCCCGGCAAGCCTGAGGCGCAGGATCCTGGTGAACATGAAGGTGCGGCTCGTGAATTGCGTACCGTTGTCGGTGATTATCCTATTAGGGATCCCGAAGCGGCAAACAATCGACCTGAAGAACTTGACTGCTGACTGTGCTGTCACCTTCCTCACTGGTTCCACTTCCGGCCACTTTGTGAACTTGTCGATTGCAACGTACAAATACTCAAACCCCCGATTGCTCGGGGAAAGGGGCCGAGGATGTCGAGCCCCCAGACCGAAAATGGCCAGGATAAAGGGATTGTCTGGAGAGCTTGAGCTGGTTGGTATATCTGCTTGGAATGGAACTGGCACGCTTCACACTTGGTTACTTGTGCAGTTGCATCCTGGTGGGCTGTCGGCCAAAAGAAACCTTGCCGGAATGCTTTGCCAACAAGTGCTCTTGCGCCAATGTGGTGTCCACATATGCCTCCATGTATCTCTTCCAACAGCTTTTGTCTGTCTTCCCGGTGAATACACTTCAATTTCACACCGTTGAGTCTTCTTCTGTACAGTGTCTTGTCGACAAACTGGTACATACTTGACTGTCGGGCTACTCTTTCCGCTTCTTCTTGCTCTTCGGGAAGTTCTACTGTCTGAAGGAAACGGACAATCTGCTGCGCCCATGCTGGAGCTTGTGGCTCGACAACAAGGACTAAAGGCAAATCTGCTGCTGCGGGAACATCCGCTTCTACGGCGAGAACCTGCAGCTCTGCCGGAGCTTGACGTTCCCCAGCAAGTTTGCCGGAGCAAAACTTGTTGGGAGCTTCTGCTTCAACGGAACAAACCCTAGGGCTTGCCGGAGCATATTGCTCCTCAGCGCTTTTAGCGTTGATCTTGGGGACCTTCTTGGCGGCGGCTTCGGGAAGCTCTGCCGGAAAATAGTCACCAGAAATCAACTTCCTCTTCTTGCTCTGTCCAGTTGATGGCGTTACGGACGGTTGAGTCAGCTTGAGCACAAAGATCCCTGGTTCCATAGGTAACTTAAGTGCGGCGCACTTTGACAGGCCATCGGCAATGGCGTTCTGAGGTCTTGGAACATGCTCCATCTATAGGCCGTCAAAGTGCTCTTCTAGCTTTCTCACTTCGTCAACGTAGGCTTCCATCAACGGACTCTGATAGCTCTTGTTCACTTGGCGTACGACAAGCTGTGAGTCACCCCGGACAATGAGCTTCTTGATCCCAAGGTCTGCCACGATCCTGAGACCGGCAAGCTAGCCTTCATACTCTATAGTATTGTTTGTTGCTTGCTCCTTGGGAAAGTGCATCTGGACTACGTACTTGAGGTGCTCTCCGTTGGGTGCGATAAGCAGCACACCAGCGCCGGCGCCTTGCAGCGAAAAGGCACCGTCAAAGTACATCAGCCACTCTTTGCTTGCTTCGTCGACGGGGATGCTCGTTTCTGGAATTTCTTCATCTGGTGTTGGCGTCCATTCTGCTATGAATTCTGCCAATGCTCTGCTTTGGATAGTTGAAGTACTCTCAAACTTGAGGCCAAAGCTTGACAGTTCTAGTGCCCACTCAACAATCCTGCCTGTCGCTTCTGGATTCTGTAGTATCCTCTTCAGCGGAAAGCGAGTGACAACTGTGATCTCATGTGCTTGGAAGTAATGGCGCAGCTTTCTCGAGGCCATGAGAAGGCCGGAAAGCAATTTCTGCACGCCAGAGTACCTTGACCTAGCCCCCTGCAGAAGGGAACTGACAAAGTAAACTGGGCGCTGCACCATTTTCTTCTGTATCTCCTCGCGCGTCTGCGCAGATCCATCCTCGCCGGGACCAGAGCTTGTCGGGGAAGCCCCCTGCTTGTCGCTGGATGTGCCTGCCGTGGTTTCTGGCTCGTCATCTTCCTCCCTCTCTGCTACTAACGCAGCACTAACCACTTGATTGGTTGCTGCTATATACAGCAGCAACTTCTCTTGTGGTTTAGGTGCGACAAGTATTGGAGGGGAGGATAGGTGTCTCTTCAAGTCTTGCAGCACAGCCTCCGCTTTCGGAGTCCATTTCATTGGACCTGCCTTTTTCAATAATTTGAAAAATGGCTGGGCGCGCTCAGCAGAGCTAGAGATAAACCTTCTAAGAGCAGCCACGCAACCGGCAAGTCTTTGTACATCTTTGGCGCGCCAGGTAGGGGCGTCGAGGTTGTGTGAACCAGATCCGGCGTTCACACGAGCTAGATCTCCATCATCTTCATCGACATGCCGCCGAAGAAGAAGGCTTTGGAGGCGGCTGCTCCGTCCGCCCCGCTACCACCAGAGAAAACGGCTGATGGGGCGGACGCCGGCGGAAGAACGGGCGTCGACGAGGGAGCTCACAGTGCTGCCAGGTCCAAGGACAAGGCTGCGCTGCCCATCGGCGGCGTAGCCGGCTCCCACAACGACCGGGCGCACTCCAAGACCTCGGCGTCCATACATGCACCGCGCCCACCTCATGAGGCGCGGGACCGGCAGCGTCACGGTGCTCACAGTACCATGTGTTTACCATGTGTTTGCTGGACCAAGATCGAGCTGGTGGATCTCGGAGTGCTCAAGACCACCATGCACGCCAACCTGCTAGCGCGAGCGAGACACGGTCGCCTGGACGGGATACTGCTCCTTCTAACATAGTTAGAAGTCCGAGCATATCCCGCTCCTCGCACCGTTCGCCACCACCACCCGCCACTACAGCAGAAGATTTGGCGCGAGCTCAACTGCTCCTGGACTACCCTCCGACGGCAGACAAGATCGACGACTGGAGGGCCACCATTCAGAATCTTCATCGGCTTCGCCAACGGCGACACTCAGCGGCAGCCGAGCACGTCGCAGCCGTGGCAAGTCAGCCAGGCACGAGCCGGTGGCGACAAGACCGGTGGGGGTGCAACCACTGTGCACTCTCCGCCCCGAAGGCCAAGATCGCCGACTCTCCGGATCCACCTCGACAGCGACTCCACCGCGTCATCAGATCCATCGAGCTCGTCGCGATCAGCGCCAAGTTCTTCATGAACGACAGCAAGAAGATGCTCGTACTCGCATCGAGCGCCGAAGAGAAGCGCGACGTCAATCAGACCAGCGCGCTGGGCCCTCTGTTGACATGCATGCGTCAGGGGAACCAGGCGACTTGCCGTACGCGGTAGGTTACCCTACGTTTACTCGTGAGCTGCGGCAAGTCCAGTGGCCCAGCATGAAGAATTTCAAGCCAGACGTACCAGAGAAGTACGACGGCAAGTCGCATCCGTCGGAGTTCCTCAGCATCTCTGCAATATCATGAACACCTACGGGTTCCACCTCCTTGACTTCACCCCCAATGCCATTCTGACCATGGGAGTTTTCGCACATCTTTGCGAAAACTTTGTCGGAGTCCATCCCAATGTAGCCCTCTTTCGCCATTTCTTTATACCCCGAGTAGAGAGAGGAGAGCCTTTATCCGGCGGAATCGCCTGGATCTCAAGGGCCGGCAAGAAGGAAACTTATCTGGAGGGAGAGTTCCGCGGCAAGTGGGAGGAATGGAGGGCAGACTGGTGCTGGATTGACGAGGAGAACCCGCAGCCGTTTACCACCCGGCACCAAACCCCAGTAGCACGCGGCAGCGATTGGAGTGACGTGGCCCCGGAAGACGACAGGCTGAAGATTGCTGTCACCCGGATCCTGCGCCTCAGGCTTGCCGGGCTCACTGTAGGCGCTGTTGGCGCAGATTTTCTTCGCCGCCGCATCGCCCCCTGTAGGAACAGGGGGGGCCCGCCTGGGAGTTCAAGAATGCGGCAGATATCATGAGGCTGTGCCCAGGCCTCAACTTCAACTTCACTGTCCTGGAGCTCAACGCGATGCTCCAGGAGCTGTTCAAGTACGACCCCCAACATCCCTCCGACGAGGCCGCATTCAACGCATGCTGTTCGGGGAGGGCGCGGTGGATGCGGAGAGAGATACGGCGTAACCTTGGCCGCGTGTGCCCATGCCCTGTTTTGGGCCTGGCCCAACAGCGCTCGGCAGCGTGTATGGCCTAGGCCCGGGGGCTCCTGTCGGTGTACTAGAGTAGGGGTACCCTAGTATCCCGAACTTGTGCACGGGCAGTCGCAGCATCCCGCGGCAAGGCTTGCTGGGTGACCGCCAAGGTCCTCCGTGGTTCCTTTGGAGCCATTCAAGAACAAAGTATCCAAGTCAAGACCCCGGCAAGAGGAGCTTGCCGGGAAGGCCACCCAAGGCATCTCAAGGAACTTGCCGCGGCGCGCCACGCGTCCCGACAAGGCCCGGTGAGCGACAAGCTCCCGGACGCGACAAGACAACGACCACGGCAAGGCGCTTGCCGTGGCAAGCCACCACTCTGTGCCCGCGCTCCAGCACATCCACCAACGTGTCGCTCTGGGACCCTTCCAGGCGTGCGTGGCGGGCGGCTGTGCAGCCAGCGGTGCGCAGTGGCGAGCGGCGCTGACAAGATTGCCATCGTGGCGAGCGGTGGCGTTCCTGACGGTCCCTTTTGCACTGTTTAGGCGACACAGACGGGCATTTAATACCCTTGTCCCCTGCCGTCAGGGTTAGGTATGATACACTATAGCAGGTAGCTGTACCTACCGCATCACCTTTCCATTTTTTACCCTTTGTCCCCGTTGCCACCTGTCGGTGACCCCTTGAGCATATAAAGGAGGCCCATGCGCAACGTAGAGAAAGGGGAAAAAACAGAACACGGACGCTCGGTCTTGTTAGCTGCTGGTGTGTACTGTAGCACTCCGCGCTCCCGAGCAAGAACTCAATACAAACCACAAAGCAGGAGTAGGGTTTTACGCATCCGTGCGGCCCGAACCTGGGTAACTGCTCGTGTGTTTCGCCTCGATCTGCTCTTTGCACGACCTCCGCCCCCGCCGAACCGAAAGGGACTCGGCCCGCCGGTCCCATAGGTGTTCGTGGATCAGTCCCCCGACATCTCTGGCGCCGGGGACAGAGATGACGCTTATCGGGCCTGGCATCTTCAGCATGTTGTATGCGTAGTGAGAGGCTGCCATGAACTTGGCGAGTGCTGGATGGCCAAGTATCCCATTGTAAGGCAATGGAATATCGGCAACGTCAAAAGTGACCCTCTCAGTCCTGAAGTTCAGCTCGCTGCCAAATGTTACTGGCAATGTGACCTTCCCCTTCGGCTTGCTCCTTCCCGGGTTAATTCCTTGGAATGTGCCGGTCTCTTCAAGCTCGCTGTCAGGGATCTGGAGTTTCTGGAGTACAGCGGAGGAGATCAAGTTCAAGCCGGCCCCGCCGTCAACTAACATCTTAGTGACCTTGAGGTTGCGGATAGTTGGTGAAACCAACATCGGCAAGCACCCGACCGCAGTTGTGCGGTCAGGGTGGTCCTCAATATCAAAGATGATAGGCGTGCTGGACCATTTCAGAAGCTTGCGTGACTCGACAGGTGGTTCTGCCGCATTGACTTCCCGCACCCACTGCTTGAGTTGGCGGTGCGAAGTATGCAGAGAAGCACCGCCGTCAACGCACAAGACCTCTGTGGCTTTCTGGAACTCCTGTTCGCTGGTCTCAACATCATCCATGTCTTCGTCGTCGTCGTCGTCTTCATCCTTGTCGCGGCCGCGGGGAGGTCTGTCTCCTTGCCGCTGCTTGGCCTTGCCGCGGCGTCCTCCCCGGCCGGCACGCTTCTTGCCAGATTCTCCAGCGCCTCCTTGGGCCTTCTCCTTGTCGCATCGCTCGTATTCAGCCTTTTGCTGCTGGACAAGCTGCTCGACCTTCTTGCAGCTCTGGAGGTCATGGCCCTTGGTGCGGTGGATCTTGCAGTACTGCTTGTCAGTGCCGTCCTGCTTGTCGGCGACCGCCACAGCCTGGCAGTTGGTGCATGCGGCAATCTCCTTGCCGGAGCTACCAACTTTGGCTTTCTTGGCGCCACCTTCGTTGTCGGACTGCTCAACGACTAGCACATCTTTGCCTTTCTTCTTCCTGTTCCGCCGCCGGTTTTTCTTTGCCGGGGCAGCATCCTCACTGTCAGATCCTCCTGCTCCTATATTCTCTCCGGGGAGTTTCCTCCCTTCTTCAGCACGTGCACACTTGTCGGCCAGAGCATACAGCTCACTGACGTCTCTGATCTTGCACATTGCCATCTCCTCCCGCATCCTGCGGTTACGCACGTTCTGATGGAACGCGCTGATGACCGCGGCAGGGTGGACATCTGGGATGTTGTGCTGTACACGGCTGAATCTCTGAATGTACTTGCGCAGGGGCTCTCCTTACTTCTGGGCGAGCAGATGAAGGTCACTCTCTTGGCCATGAGGTTTGTGGCCGCCTGTAAAGGCGCCGACAAACTGATGGCATAGGTCTGCCCAGGAGGATATGGAGTTGTCCGGCAAGTGCATGAGCCAGGACCTGACGTTGGGCTTGAGCACCAGCGGGAAGTAGTTGGCAAGGATCTTGTCGTCCCGCCCCCTGGCAGCATGCACCGCGATGGTGTAGATGCTGAGGAACTCCGACGGATGCGACTTGCCGTCGTACTTCTCTGGTACGTCTGGCTTGAAATTCTTCATGCTGGGCCACTGGACTTGCCGCAGCTCACGAGTAAACGCAGGGCAACCTACCGCGTACGGCAAGTTGCCTGGTTCCCCTGACGCATGCATGTCAACAGAGGGCCCAGCGCGCTGGTCTAATTGACGTCGCGCTTCTCTTCGGCGCTTGATGCGAGTACGAGCGTCTTCTTGCCGTCGTTCGTGAAGAACTTGGCGCTGATCGCGACGAGCTCGTGGATCTGATGACGCGGTGGAGTCGCTGTCGAGGTGGATCCGGTGAGTCGGCGATCTTGGCCTTCGGGGCGGAGAGTGCACAGTGGTTGCACCCCCACCGGTCTTGTCGCCACCGGCTCGTGCCTGGCTGACTTGCCACGGCTGCGACGTGCTCGGCTGCCGCTGAGTGTCGCCGTTGGCGAAGCCGATGAGATTCTGAATGGTGGCCCTCCAGTCGTCGATCTTGTCTGCCGTCGGAGGGTAGTCCAGGAGCAGTTGAGCTCGCGCCAAAGCTTCTGCTGCAGTGGCGGGTGGTGGTGGTGAACGGTGCGAGGAGCGGGATATGCTCAGACTTCTAACTATGTTAGAAGGAGCAGTATCCCGTCCAGGCGACCGTGTCTTGCTCGCGCCAGCAGGTTGGCGTGCATGGTGGTCTTGAGCACTCCGAGATCCACCAGCTCGATCTTGGTCCAGCAAACGCATGGTACTGTGAGCACCGTGACGCTGCCGGTCCCGCGCCTCATGAGGTGGGCGCTGTGCATGTACGGACGCCGAGGTCTTGGAGTGCGCCCGGTCATTGTGGGAGCCGGCTACACCGCCGATGGGCAGCGCAGCCTTGTCCTTGGACCTGGCAGCACCGTGAGCTCCCTCGTCGACGCCCGTTCTTCCGTCGGCATCCGCCCCATCAGCCGTTTGCTCCGGTGGTAGCGGGGCGGACGGAGCAGCCGCCTCCGAAGCCTTCTTCTTCGGCGGCATGTCGATGAAGATGATGGAGATCTAGCTCGTGTGAACGCTGGATCTGGTTCACACAACCTCGACGCCCCTACCTGGCGCGCCAGAGATGTCGGGGGACTCATCCACGAACACCTATGGGACCGGCGGGCCGAGTCCCTTTCGGTTCGGCGGGGGCGGAGGTCGTGCAAAGAGCAGATCGAGGCAAAACACACGAGCAGTTACCCAGGTTCGGGCCGCACGGATGCGTAAAACCCTACTCCTGCTTTGTGGTTTGTATTGAGTTCTTGCTCGGGAGCGCGGAGTGCTATAGTACACACCAGCAGCTAACGAGACCGAGCGTCCGTGTTCTATTCCCCCCGCCCCTCTACGTTGCGCATGGGCCTCCTTTTATATGCTCAAGGGGTCCCCGACAGGTGGCAACGGGGACAAAGGGTAAAAAATGGAAAGGTGATGCGGTAGGTACAGCTACCTGCTACAGTGTATCATACCTAACCCTGATGGCAGGGGACAAGGGTATTAAATGCCCGTCTGTGTCGCCTAAACAGTGCAAAACGGACCGTCAGGAACGCCACCGCTCGCCACGATGGCAATCTTGTCAGCGCCGCTTGCCACTGCGCACCGCTGGCTGCACAGCCGCCCGCCACGCACGCCTGGAAGGGTCCCAGAGCGACACGTTGGTGGATGTGCTGGAGCGTGGGCACAGAGTGGTGGCTTGCCGCGGCAAGCGCCTTGCCGCGGTCGTTGTCTTGTCGCGTCCGGGAGCTTGTCGCTCACCGGGCCTTGTCGGGACGCGTGGCGCGCCGTGGCAAGTTCCTTGAGATGCCTTGGGTGGCCTTCCCGGCAAGCTCCTCTTGCCGGGGTCTTGACTTGGATACTTTGTTCTTGAATGGCTCCAAAGGAACCACGGAGGACCTTGGCGGTCACCCAGCAAGCCTTGCCGCGGGATGCTGCGACTGCCCGTGCACAAGTTCGGGATACTAGGGTACCCCTACTCTAGTACACCGACAGTTGGGTGGACCTAGAATTTGACTATTTCGTCCGCTGGTTTAAAATAGGTGGACTTGGGTCTTTTGTCGAGTATCACGTCGTCCCTGTCCACTATAGAGCACAGCGCAGTTAGTTCTTCAGCCGCGAGGGCTTCGGATAACGCTTCGAGGGCCAGTGCGGCAGTTTTATTTTCGGCGCGGAGTGCTATGTCCGGATCACTAGCTAGAGTGATGATTCCATTCGGCCCATGCAGCTTGAGCTTCATGTACCCGTAATGGGGTATAGCTTGGAAGATCGTGAATGCCTCTCGCCCTAGAAGGGTGTGGTATCCGATACTAAACGGGGCCACATGGAATGTGATTTCTTCAGACCTGTAATTCTCCAGCGTGCCGAATACCACATCTAGTGTGATTTTTCCCGCACATCGTGCCTCCCGACTAGGGACGATTCCTCTAAAGGTTGTGCTGCTTTGCTCAATGCGGCTCTTGTCTATTTCCATTTTTCTAAGAGTCTCCTCATAGATGAGGTTTAATCCGTTGCCAGCATCCATGAGTACTTTAGTAAGCCGGAAGCCGTCCACAATTGGACTAAGGACCAAAGCGGCTGGAGCTCGGGCTGTGCGGAATTGAGGTTCGTCACTGGCATTGAAGGTTATGGCCGTGTCGTTCCATGGATTTATCATCGCAACGTGGCAAACTTCGGCGAGGCTGCGAAGTGCCCGCTTGCACCTGTTGTTTGAGGCAAAAGTCTCGAAGACTGTCAGTATTGTATTGTTATTTTCCGCGGGAGGGAGCTCTGCGGTATTGTTGACGAGGAGATCCTCGCCGCTCCTGCCACCTGCCGGAGTATCCAACATGCTCTAAGGCTATGTGTAGGCATGGTATCTGATGTACTGTGAATTTTGCATGGCCCATTGAGCCATCCCTCCAATACGGTTCCGCACCCTGTAGTGGGTTTTGGCTTCTTAGTAATTGGATTGGGTGACTTACGAGAGTACACCCTTTTAGTTCGGACAGAGGGTTTAGTTAGAGCCGGAGGATTCTAGAATTGTGTTTGGGTTTTCCAAGTGCTTTCCATCGCACAGTACTACCGTACTATGGACGCCAAGTCAGCAAAGTGTGTTATATCACGGGGAATTATGGCGTTGAGGATTCCCTTGTCCGTGAATTTTTTTCAAAAGAATGAAATTGCGTCTTCCTCGCGACAGTCCTTCGCCTTGCTTATTGCAAGGAGGAATCTGGCCCAATAGTGATGTACTGTCTCTTGGGGCTCTTGTCTAATATGGGAAATATCACTTATGTGAGGGTGGGTGGGTAGATTTAAGTCCAAACCCTGGCCCGATCTAAGACCCAAAGGAGTTTCCAAGCTTGGTAGTTCAGGCTCTGGGACGTTGCCCGACGGTACTAGCCCGCTGTTCGATTCCAGGTTCGAAGCTTATGCCATGTCCTCCCGTAGACAGGTATCCGGCTCGGAGAGCTCGGGAATCCGGACATAGTTTGTCCTCAAAATAGGGGAAGAATCGCTGCATTGCTCCTCCACCACTGCTATCTGATGGGTAACCGGCGGAGAGTTAATCTCCCTTTGGTCGGGTTTAAGCCTGATCCGATCATACTCCGTAGCGACTCCCAAGACGGCGATGCGATCCAGGAGCTCGTTCAAAGAAGAGAGCTCAATTGGATCCATCTGCTCAGTGAATCCCGAGCCGACGTGGAGGCTGTTTTTGATGACCCGAGAAGTCATCATTGGCGCGACGGCCGATGGGGCGGTCACGACGAAGCCGCCTAATCGGAGAGTTTGGCCTACAACCAGGGCTCCCCTAGAGGTAACGTTGTCCCTGACAACAAGACGAGCCATCAGGCCTTATCATGAAGGCACAATGGAACTCTCAATGAAAGCACCAATGTCGGTGTCAAAACCGGCGGATCTCGGGTAGGGGGTACCGAACTGTGCGTCTAAGGTGGATGGTAACAGGAGGTGGGGGACACAATGTTTACCGAGGTTCGGGCCCTCTTGATGGAGGTAATACCCTACTTCCTGCTTGATTGATCTTGATGATATGAGTATTACAAGAGTTGATCTACCACGAGATCGGAGAGGCTAAACCCTAGAAGCTAGCCTATGGTATGATTGTTGTTGTCCTACGGACTAAAACCCTCCGGTTTATATAGACACCGGAGGGCTAGGGTTACAAAGAGTTGGTTACAAGGGAGGAGATCTACATATCCGAATCGCCAAGCTTGCCTTCCACGCAAAGGAGAGTCCCATCCGGACACGGGACGAAGTCGTCAATCTTGTATCTCCATAGTCCAACAGTCTTGCCAAAGTATATAGTCCGGCTGTCCGAGGACCCCCTAATACAGGACTCCCACATGCGGGGCGCACATCACCACGCCATCACTGCGCCGCCCGTCAGGAATCAAGGGAAGGCTGCCGTCGGTCAGCCTTCGCTAGCCTTGGCATTGATTTCCCATGGGAAACCGAAGCGATGAACCGCCCCTGAGGACGACGACCACGCGCGGGTCGCTGACTCGGCGGGCCTGCCAGGTTTTCGCGCCAAAACTGATTCCCATGGCGCCCCCGGGTGCTCCCAGTGCGCCGAGTTCGGCCTGGTTCCGCCGGCATCAAATTCGGGCCTAACCGGCAAAAAGTGGGCTTCTGGGGCGCGATTGGGTCAATTTTTCTGCGCCGGCAATAAAAAGGGCCTTGGGGGGCTTGTTGGGGGCATGACTGGAGATGCTCTAAGGATATGTTCTTAGTGACATATAACACGAGTTTTCAATAAAATTGACGATCTAAAAACAGTGCGTGTCATACAAACCTGGAAAGAGATATTACCCATGTTCATAAATACACATGTTCATAGACACGAAAAATTATGTGGATTTGACTATTGAAAGTTTTTAAATAATTCATATCCTAAGCTAAGCAATTATAATATTTTTTCACGAAATGAGTTTTTCATATATATTTTGTGTTTCTTTACTAACTTTTTGGAACTTCTTTTTACAAACATATTATTTCCTTCTTTTACCTGTTAGAGGGTGCATAAGAAAAAAAAGTTGCATGGTTAACTATCATTAACAGACAATCTACATTTAGAAGGTTTTTTATGATACATTACTACTACCGTTGATTGGACCATCTACGGAGCCCTCACCATCTGCATGTGATCTTCTCTTTGAGCAACAACGTGTCTCTGCCTCGCTTTTATTTGCACAACCATTTTGAGTTTGAGGTTTAGAGCAGGAGGGCTAAAATAGGGCATTGGCAAATGTATCTCAGGCATGACCCACATTATATAAGATATAGTGATTTTAAGTTCATGCCATGTAGGGATGATACTATTTAAAAAATGTGCTTAGTTACTTCTCATTAACTCGATACTAGATTTTGGCCTCATTTGGCAATAATGGTTTTCAAAATTGCGGGGGGGGGGGGGGGGGGGGGGGGGGGGGGGGGGGGGGGTAGAGGAGATTTCACGGTTCCTTCCCTCCAACCAACTCCCTCAATTGTACGACCATCCCCAAACCTATCACATCCCAAATCCTCTTTCTATGGAAAAAAGTTTGGTAGACAAGGTTTGTTGTAAGGTCAAATTCATATTCATCTATCATCGGAAAATATAAAAAAATTGCACAAAGATATTGAAAATAATAGTGCTACACTTAAAAATCAATTTTTACATCAAATATGTTGCAAATACAAGTCAATAATTGTTATAGTGTAATTAGTTGCAATAAAAGTACTACAACATTATGCAGAATAAAAAATAAAAATCACATCATATAGTTAGCTACAGGTATCATTGTTACATCCCAAAATTCTAAATTTTGGAATGTTATATATTTTATGTAATTTGATAGTTTTGTTTTGATATTGATTGAATTTGTGTGGAATTTAAAACTGTTGGAATATTCAAATATTAAATGTGAGGGAATAACATGACTTTCCCAAATATCCATTTTTGTTATTTAATTGGATCTTATTTTAATTTTTCTACTAATAAAAAACCAATCCAACTCAAGTTATAGTTTAAGAGAAGTTAATATGACTCCTTCAAAAAAGAGTTGGAAATGATTTGAATTTCATTTGGATTTCACTTTCGATGTTATTCAAATTTTCCATTAAGAGAGAAGATATCATGAGTTCTTCATTATAAAAATAGTTGGAAAAGAATTTGAATATTATTTGGAATTTTAACAAAGTCTGTTTTGGAATTATTTTCAATACTCAAATCAACTATATTGCAAAATAATATTTTCAGGAAAATATTTTGACAAAATATAATATGTTCACAGGGCTCTCTACATGCCAGGACATTTACGGAAATTTTTATGTATTTTTTATAAATTGTTTATCTAAGTTTAGGAGCCTTTTATTTCTCTGTTTAAAAAATGACACACCCGCACCAGGCCGGTGCCAGCCAACCGGCCCAGCCGCAGTTCAGGCCCATAGTCGCGTTTGAACGCGCGAAGCTCCTTTGCTTTAGTCACTCGCTTCCATCTCCCCTTCCTTGTTCATATCCGCTGCCACCGACAGATGGGACCCACTTGTCGGGTTCATCACCGATCTCCGGCTGGAGCCATGCAAAGCCTCATATAAATACCCAAGGTCGGGGATCATTTTTGCCTCAACCAATTTTGCCTCAGACCCTCCCCACGCGCCACACGAACTCCCTACAGTTCGAGAGATCCACCGGAGTAGGGCAAGTGTGGATCTCGCGAACTCTGGCGAGTTCGTGCGGCACGTGGGGAGGGTCTGAGGCAAAATTGGTTGAGGTAAAAATGATCCCCTATCTTGGGTATTTATATGAGGCTTTGTGTGGCGAGGGGGTCGCGTGGGGATGGAGTCCCTCGCGGATTCAAATGCGGCGGCACTGTTATGTCCATGGAGGACTTCGGCCGGAGGTCGGTGACGGACCCGACAGGTGGGTCCCACCTATCGGTGGTAGCGGATACGAACGAGGAAGGGGAGACGGAAGTGGGCGACTCAAGCGAAGGAGCTTCGCTCGTGCGTACGCGACTACGGGCCTGAAGTGCGGCTGGGCCGGTTGGCTGGCACCGGCCTGGTGCGGCTTTGTTGTTTTTTTTTGAACAGAGAGATAAATGTGCTCCTAAACTTAGCAAAATTAATTTATAAAAAAGTACATAAAAATTTCCATAAATGTCCTGGCATGTAGAGAGCCTTCTGAGCATTTTGTTTTTGTCAAAACATTTTCCTGGAAATATTATTTTGCAATATAGTTGATTTCACTATTGAAAATAACTCCAAATATACTTTTTTTAAATTCCAAATAATATTCAAATTCTTTTCCAATTATTTTTGTAATGAAGAAGTCATGTTATCTACTCTCTGAATGGAAAATTTGAATAACTTCAAAAATGTAAATCCAAATGAAATTCAAATCATTTCCAACTCTTTTTTTGAAGGAGTCATATTACCTTCTCTCCAATTATAACTTGAGTTGGAATGATATTTTTAGTAGAAAATTCAAATAAGATCCAATTAAATATCAAAAATGGATATTTGGAAAAGTCCTTTTATTCCCTCTCATTTAATATTTGAACATTCCAACAGTTTTAAATTCCACACAGATTCAATCAATATCAAAACAAAACTATCAAATTACTTAATATATATATATAACACTCCAAAATATATAATTTTGAGATGTTACAATCATGGTCCAAAATATGCAGAAATTTGTTATTGTATAAACATGGACCCATGTCATAGTCCAAATGAAAGTACAAGATGTCGATTCGCAAATGGAATGTGGTTCATCACAAAGAAAAATTACCGATCCGACATCAGATCTGAGTTATTGTTCGCTGGCTATATCTTAGACCATGAACATGTCATTCCCTTTCTTTGTGCACTCATTTACTAGATAGTCGGGAACCTTCTTTTTAAACCTACCTAGGCACGAAAATAGAAGGTAAGTTTGATCCATAGGGCTAAGGAAGGGTGTTGTTGCAATGTTCACCTCTACAACGTAAAACAATTTACTGGCCAAGACATACTATCGCTGACACGTCAACGGCCCATCAATGATGAATTATCATCATAGATGGGCCATGTCTTGTCTTTGACAAGATTCATCATTGAAAAGTCGGACCGTCAGTGTTAAGCAGAGTCTTATCAATGACCCCCCTATAGAAGTGGCTGGCGTGTGATGTCAGATTCTGATTGCCGACTTTGGGCTGCACATCAATAAAAATCACAGCATCACATTGATATATTTTTCAATATTCTATCTCATATGCACATATACAAATTCTTTAGTGTTGCGTTTCATTGCATACACATACATTTCATTGAGTAGCCTCGTATGCAAACAACTGCATATCATGATCATCATATTGGTACATTTTCACTTCAGAGGATTGTGTATTCGTTGTTGGTTTTATTTTGTTGCTATCATATTGTTGGTTATATCCTTATCTTTGTCAATACATTTGTCGTGTTGGATTTTATTAGACTATCAGTTAAAGCATGTTGCATTTCATAGTCACTACTCGACGCAAAGCATCACTCTTTTTGTACAGTGCAGTAAAAATTGAGAAATTTTACCGGCGTAGCATTGCACTGTACAAAACACTCTAATAAAAGAAAAGTGATTTGTAGAGTGCATTGAAATTTCACAGTCTCAACAAGCTGGATAATATTAACACTAACTGGCAGTGAGAGATGACCGACTAGTGTTAATGATCAATGTATTAGTGTGGTTTTAATTTTATGATGATTGATGCCTGAATTGTAGTCCCAAGCCTATAGAAGGAATAGAGGATTGGCGTAATGTGGTGAATGTATTATTGAGCCTCGAGGGCAAGTATATAGAGAGTACAGTTGGAGGGCAAGAAGTCTCTCCTATAGATAAGGTAGGAATCATATAGGAAAGAATACAATAAATCTTAACAAATCCTAGCCTACCATAACCTATACTTCAACACCCTCTCGCAGTCATAGTGGTAGCGTCACAGACGGCCAGATTTGAGAGAAACCGAAGGTAGAAACAGATGAGTTCACATCCCCTCGCAGTCGTTGCGGGAGCGTCATCGACGATGTCTCGCCGCACATGCGTTTACTATAGAGGAAGCCGACGAGTTGCTCAAGCGAGGTGATAGCCCTTTGTGCTGATGTTGAGGTAGCCGAGAGCGTCTGGTGGTGTAGCCGTGGTGGAGATATCCATGCCAAGGACGCCGTGGTCGATGTCGAGTTGAGGTGGCCGGTGTCGACATAGTTGATAGCTTGTATCTATGTTGGAAATTCCCCGAAGAGGAGAAGATGATGTAGCACAACAACGGTAAGTATTTCCCTCAATTATAAAACAAAGGTTATCAATCTAGTAGGAGAACCAAGCAACACTACATAAACAACACATGCGCACAAACCACAAAAACTTGTAACCCAATGCGTAAGAGGGCTTGTCAATCCTTGCTCGGTATTGAGATAGATTAAATTGTATGAGACAGGATAAATAGATATAGCAAAAACACAATAAAATAAACAAAAATGTTTAGCAAGGTATTTTTGGGTTTTTGGAATAATAGATCTGGAAACAATATGATAGAAAATAGGCTCGGGAGCGTAGATTTCACTAGAGACTTCTCTCAAGAAAATAACATACGGTGGGTAAACAAATTACTGTTGGGCAATTGATAGAAAATCGAATAATCATGACGATATCCAAGACAATGATCATGTATATAGGCATCATGTAGCGACCTGACCCGAATGGATCACGTCTACTGTGCTACGGTGTCATCCCTGGATCAGTAATGCTGACACCACACAGTACATCGAGGTTTTACAGCAGAGTTGCAATCACACACTTATTACATCGATGGCTAAAAAAAACTTGTTACAATAAATATGGCTTAAGGCCATATTATAAAGATAACAGCGGAAGACTCGGAAGATAAATGGGTCCATCAACTCCAGCGGCATCACTGAGTATAGAACCACGACCTAAAAACACCTCAATCGTCGTCTGAAAAGTCTGCAACATGAGAAGTTGCAGCCCGAAAACGGGTCAGCACATGGAATATGCTGGCAAAGTAACACATAGAGAGTAATGGAATGAAACAGCTATACTACATGCATATATGGCTGGTGGAAAGCTCTATGGTTACAGTTTTGCGTAAAGCTAGTTTTTCCCTACTGCAAAGGAATAAATTTTATTTACTATCATGGTGGTTGTGAAACATTGAGAATGGTTGACAGCATTCTCAATCCCAATTAAAAGTAATTAAAACCCAATAACATTAATTAGAAGTAACATGTTGAGATTCACTCGATATTCAAGTACTAGATACTCAAGTTGACCATAACCGAGGACACGGCTAATCATGATTAGTTTGTTACTCTGCAGAGGTTTGCGCACTTTTCCCCACATGACTCGATCGCCTCCGTTTTTTTTCTCGCACTACACGGTGTTTGAGAAATGGATGATCGAGACATAGTCTTTCAGAAGCACTAGCACCTTACATGTGGGGTAGACCGGTACACCTACATCCCCTACATCTGCTAGTCCACCCCGTAAGAGTTCGCACAACTTAGTCAACTATGCCAGAGCCCATAGTAGCATGTGGCTGCACACGGAAGTTTCTAGCATGAATTATCTTATGATCCCTTTGAGCCTGGGTGGCGGTCCAAAAAAAACAGGCAAGTCCTGATAGACATCAGGTGCCTCAATCCACCCAGATGTGTGTTTAAGTTGCCACCTTAGATAAACCATTAAAATTATCAATCTCACATCTGTCATGGATATCACTCACCCAATCCACGTCTACTAGCATAGCATAGCATAATAAGCAAACGTAGAAGTAACTCCCAAAGGTTTCATAATAATACAGGTAATAGGTACTACCTCATCTACTTCCCATCCCACAATTTAATTAGATCCTAATCATGCAATGTGTGAGGATTGATCTAATGCAATAAAACATGGGTTGTAGAAAAGGTATGATCAAAGTGTTACTTGCCTTGCTGATGATCCGCGAGTCCTAGGGTTTCGAAGTAACAAGCGGCGCAATCCGGGTAATCTATCGCAGACAAACAACAAGCATACAATAAGTACTCATCTAATGCACAGGTAAAACTCGAACAAGAGAATGAACCAGGTAGTTCAACTTAAGAACTCCGGTTGCAAAGAAAAAAAAACGAAAACAAACGGCGGAAGAAAACAACTCGGTTCTAGCAAGTTGAAACTAGGTCAAAGTTTTACTGTAGCAAAAACTTGTTCAAGTTGATTAGACAGAACGGCGGTTTCGAGACGAAACTCCAGGCGATTGAATCACCTGATTCCGATAAACGAGCGAAAAGAAAGACTAGAAAGAAGATCGGATCTGAGATCGCGATCGCGGAATAAATCCGATGAAAAGAAAAAGAAGAACGGTTAAACGAACGGATGTCGTTAACCTAGAAGAATCCGGTGATCATGTTCGTTAGGACGAACGGTCCGGCGAACGGTCCAAAGGCAACTAAATCGGAGAAGAAAACGAATCCGATCTAGGGTTTCGGAGAAGAAAACCGATCGATAAACCGATCTAGAAAACCGGAACGGTTTAGAGAAGAAAAGAATCGGAACGATTAGAAGAAAACGATCCGATGAAAAAGAATAGATGTAGCGCGGGCAACCTTGGCGAGGTCTCCGGTGAGGGGCTCCGGCGGCGGCGGCGTTGGGCGGCGGCGTGGGCAAGGTGCGGCGGCGGCGCGGGGTGTGGGGCGGCGGCGGCAAGGTGCGGCGGCGGCGCGGGTGAGGTGCGGCGGCGCGGTGGCGTGGGTGAGGGGCGGCGCGGCACGGGTGACGCAGGGCGCGGGGTGGAGCTGCGTGCTGCTGCTTGTTGCGGCTTTGATTTGATGTGTTTAGAGGGGGGGGTGCTTGGGTATTTATATTGGGGAGGGGAGGGGTTTACTTGGGGTAGAGGGCAAGAATTAGAATAGGAGTAGGAAAAGATCTAGAAATAGAAAAGGAATATACGGAAGTAGGACAAAAGTCCTACTAGGATTTGGTTTAGAGCAAGAGGCGAGGCGGCGGCCTCCTGCGCCTGCGCTAGGCGCGCGACTCCCTGGGGCGGTGGCCTTTGGCCGTAGCCTTGGCCGGCTGGTGGCTTGGGCCTTTGGCCCAAGGCGCTGCTCAATTTTTTTTAAAATAGTTTCCTCGCGCAGAGAAAAAAACAAAAGAGCACTAAACGAACTCCGAAAAATCTAAAGTAAATTTTCCCCGACTCCTAAAAATGAGCCGAACAAAATGAACTTTTCTTCGGACCTAAAATGCAATTTTCTAAAATGCGCATTTTTCCCTATCCAATAAAATGCAAATGAAACTCCGGCAACAAAATTGATCTATTTATTAAATCTTCATTTTTCCTCAATTTTGGGAAAGTCATATTATTCCCTCTCTCATATATTTCGACACCGGAAAAATTATTGAAGATAAAATAAATAATCAAATGATCCTATTTTCAAAATTCGAGAAAACTCTCCAATATGAAAATAACGAAATCTCCAACTCTCTCCGAGGGTCCTTGAGTTGCGTGAAATTTCTAGGATCAACCGAAATGCAAGAAAATATGATATGCATATGATCTAGTGTATAACATTCCAAATTGAAAATTTGGGATGTTACACATCATGTCTAAGATTAGTAGACCGAAACGATTCTGCATCTACTACTATTAGTCCACACATCAACCGCTATCTAATATGCATCTAGTGTATTAAGTTCATGGAGAATTGGAGTAATAAGAATGATGACATGATCTAGACAAGATATATTCACGTAGGAATAGACCCCATCTTTTTATCCTTAATGGCAACAATACATGTCTGTCATGTCTCCTTCTATCATTGAGAATGAGCACCGCAAGATTGAACCCATCGCAAAGCACCTCTTCCCATGGCAAGAAAAACCAAAACAAAGTTTCGGAGAAGAAATACGAGGATATAACAATCATGCATAAGAGAGTTCAACACAGACTCAAATAATATTCTTGGATAGAACTGATCATAAACTCACAATTCATGTAATCCCAACAAACACACCGCAAAAATTTATTACATTAAATAGATCTCCAAGAACATCTAGGAGAACATTGTATTGAAGATCAAAAAAAGAGAAGAAGCCATCTAGCTACTGCCTAAGGACCCGTAGGTCTGTGGTGAACTACTCATGCATCATCGGAGGGACAAGGGTGATGATGAAGAACCCCTCCGTGATCGTTGACCCCTCCGACAGAGTGCCGGAGAAGGCCTCTAGATTGGATCTCGTGGTTCTGGAACTTGCGGCAGTTGAAATTGTGTTTCGTCGACTCCCCTAGGGTTTCTAAAATATTTGGGTATTTATAGACCTGAGAGGCGGTGGAAAAGCCTCCTGTGGGCCCCACTACCCACTAGGGCGCACCTGGGGCCTCTTACGGGCCATGGTGCCTAGTGGGCCCCACGGGCCTCCTCTGGTGCACCTCCTTGGCTTCCTGGGTGTCTTTTGGGAAGAAAAAAAATCTCCAAAAAGTTTAGTTGCATTTGGACTTCGTTTGATATGGATATTCTGCGAAGTAAAAAACATCAACTGGCACTGGGCACTATGTCAATAGGCTAGTCCCAAAAAATTATATAAAGTTGCTTGTAAATGAATATAAAAATCCCAGAATACTACTTGAAGAGCATGGAACAATAAAAAATTATAGATACGTTGGAGATGTATCAGCATCCCCGAGCTTAATTCCTGCTCGTCCTCAAGTAGGTAAATGATAAAAACAGATTTTTTGATGCGGAATGCTACCCATCATATTTATCATATATTCTTTTCTTTTGTAGCATGGACATTCAGACTTTTAGATGATTCAATGCAATAGTCTATAACTTGACATGAAAACTTCAATACTCAAGGATATCAATAAGCAACCATGTCTTTCAAAATATCAATGCTAAAGAAAGCTATCCCTGGCCCATTATGCTCAATCATTGATCCATTAATGAAACACACTCAAATATTAGCTACATCCAATGCTCAAACCATGATAATAGTGCTCCCTAGTTGGTGCTTTATAAGAGAAGATGGAGACTCGATACAAATTAAAAATTGCATAAAGTAAATAGACAGGCCCTTCGCAGAGGGAAGCAGAGATTTGTAGAGGTGCCAGATGATACGTCTCCAACGTATCTATATTTTTTGATTGTTCCATGCTATTTTATTATCAATCTTGTATGTTTTATAATCATTTTATAGTCATTTTATATCATTTTTGGTACTAACCTATTGACATAGTGCCCAGTGCCAGTTCCTGTTTTTTACATCACAGGAAATCAATATCAAACGGAGTCCAAATGACACGAAACTTTACGATGATTTTTTTTAGGCCAAAAGGAAGCAGATGGGCCCTGGTTGCACCTGGGGGGAGTCTCGAGGAAGGGACAACCCACCAGGGCGCGCCAGGAGGCCCTGGCGCGCCCTGGTGGGTTGTGCCCACCTCGGGTACCCCCGGACCGCCTCTTTGCTCTATAAATACCCCAAAAATCCCAGAACCCTAGGGGAGTCGACAAAATATTCATCCAGCCGCCGCAGAGTGCAGAAACACCAGATCCAATCTAGACACCATCACGGAGGGGTTCACCACTTCCTTTGGTGCCTCTCCAATGATGCGTGAGTAGTTCTTTGTAGACCTTCGGTTCCGTAGTTAGTAGTTAGATGGCTTCATCTCTCTCTTGATTCTCAATACAATGGTCTCTTGGAGATCCATATGATGTAACTCTTTTGCGGTGTGTTTGTTAGGATCGATGAACTTCGAGTTTATGCTCAGATCTATGTTTTTATATCCATGAAAGTATTTGAGTTTCTTTGATCTCTTTTATGCATGACTCTTATAGCCTCGTATTTCCTCTCCGATATTTGGGTTTTGTCTGTCCAACTCGATCTATTTATCTTGCAATGGGAAGAGGTGCCCGGTAGTGGGTTCGATCTTACGGTGCTTGATCCCAGTGACAAAAAGGGAACCGACACGTATGTATCGTTGCTACTAAGGATAAAAAGAAGAGATCTATATCTACCGCCATATAGATAAACGGATCTTGTATACGTAATGTCATCGTTCTTATTGCATTACTCCGTTTTTCCATGAACTTAATACACTAGATGCGTGCTAGATAGCGGTCGATGTTGTGACGCCCCCGATTTGACCGTACACTAATCATACACGCAAACATGTACGATCAAGATCAGGGACTCACGGGAAGATATCACAACACAACTCTACAAATAAAATAAGTCATACAAGCATCATATTACAAGCCAGGGGCCTCCAGGGCTCGAATAAAAGAGCTCGGTCATAGACGAGTCAGCGGAAGCGACAATATCTGAGTACAGACATAAGTAAATAAGGTTTCCTTAAGAAGGCTAGCACAAACCAGGATACAAATCGAAAGAGGCGCAGGCCTCCTGCCTGGGATCCTCCTAAACTAATCCTGGTCATCGTCAGCGGGCTGCACGTAGTAGTAGGCACCTCCAGTGCAGTAGGAGTCGTTGTCGACGGTGGCGTCTGGCTCCTGGGCTCCATCGTCTGGTCGCAGCAATCGGGTATAGGAAGGGGGAAAAGGGGGAACAAAGCAACCGTGAGTACTCATCCAAAGTACTCGCAAGCAAGGAGCTACACTACATATGTATGCATTGGTATCAAATGGAAAAGGGGTATCATATGTGGACTGGACTGCAGAATGCCGGAATAAGAGGGGGATAGCTAGTCCTTTCGAAGACTACGCTTCTGGTAACCTCCATCTTGCAGTAGGAGAAGAGAGTAGATGGTAATTTCACCAAGTAGCATCGTGTAGCATAATCCTACCCTGCGATCCTCCCCTCGTCGCCCTATTAGAGAGCGATCACCGGGTTGTATCTGGCACTTGGAAGGTTGTGTTTTATTAAGTAACCGGTTCTAGTTGTCATAAGGTCAAGGTACAACTCCAAGTCGTCCTGTTACCGAAGATCACGGCTATTCAAATAGATTAACTTCCCTGCAGGGGTGCACCACGTTTCCCAACACGCTCGATCCCCTTTGTCCGGACACACTTGTTTGGGTCATGCCCGGCCTCGGAAGATCAACACATCGCAGCCCTACCTAGGCACAACAGAGAGGTCAGCACGCTTGTCTAAATCCTATGCGCTCAGGGGTCTGGGCCCATCGCTCATTGCACACCTGCATGTTGCGTACGTGGCCGGAGAGCAGACCTAGCAACCTCCATTACAAAGGAAGTTACGTTACACGGTCCAACCCAGCGCGCGCCGCTCAGTCGCTGACGTCACGAAGGCTTCGGCTGATACCACGACGTCGAGTGCCCATAAATGTTCCTGCGTAGTTGGTTAGTGCATATAGGCCAGTAGCCAGACTCAGATCAAATACCCAGATCTCGTTAAGCGTGTTATTTTCAAGTAACCGCGAACGTCGACCAGGGCCAGGCCCACCTCTCTCCTAGATGGTCTCAACCTGCCCTATCGCTTCGCCTCAAAGTAACAGTCGGGGGCCGTCGGGAACCTAGGCCACCACTACCTGGATGGAACCACATGCCCCTTCAGCCCCCACATCCGAATCACTTGCGGGTACTCAACGAGTCGACCCGACTTTAGTCACCACCTGTATAGCATGTATATATGTATGTATATGCATGTGATCACCTCTCGAGTGATCACGGCCCGATAGTATAGCATGGCAGACGGACAAGAATGTAGGGCCACTGATGAAGTACTAGCAACCTATACTAAGGATGTAGGACTGCAGGTAAGGTATCAACAGTTGTAGCAACAATGATAGGCTATGCATCAGGATAGGATTAACGGAAAGCAGTAACATGCTACACTACTCTAATGCAAGCAGTAGAAAGAGAGTAGGCGATATCTGGTGATCAAGGGGGGGGGGCTTGCCTGGTTGCTCTGGCAAGGAGGGGGTCGTCAACACCGTAGTCGATCAGGGGTACCGGCAGCGGTCTCGGGGTCTACCGGAAAGAAGTTAAGAAGGGGGAACACAATAAATAATAGAGCAAACAAAGCAACACAAAGCTTAATATGGCAATGCGCAGTGCCAGGGGTGACCTAACGCAGTATGAGGTGATAACGGTGAAGGGGGGAAACATCTGGGAAAATATCCCCGGTGTTTCGCGTTTTTGAACAGATGAATCGGAGGGGAAAAGTTGTGTGTTCGCTATGCTAGGGATGTGTGGCGGACGAACGGGCTGCATATTCGGATTCGTCTCGTCGTTCTGAACAACCTTCATGTACAAAGTTTTTCCATCTGAGTTACAGATTATTTTCTATGAATTTCTAAAGATTTTAAACATTTTTGGAATTTATTTATTTATTTCAAATCAACATTATCCAGAATAGTGTTTGGTGATGTCAGCATGACGTAGAGGTGACGTCAGCGGTCAAAGGTCCGCTGACCGGAGTCAAAACTGACCTGTGGGTCTAGTGGGACCCACATGTCATTGAAAGTGGTTTAATTAGCTGAGTTAGTTTGATCTAATGAATCTAATTAGTCGGGAGGCCTACTGGTTAGTGGGTAATTAGTGTTTCAACTAATTAATTTAATTAATTAACCGATTTAGTTATTTAAAAAATCATTTTAACAGGCGGGACCCACATGTCATTGTCAGTGCCCGCCCAGTCATCATAGTTGACTTAGTCAACTGGTCAACAGGGGGGCGGGCCCACTGGTCAGTGACCCAGTGGGGTGGCCCCAGGTGGCCACGTCGGCGTGGCGCCGGAGAGCTCCGGCGAGCTTCTTCCGCGGCGGATCTACGCCGGAGCCGGGCGGGATTTATCCCCCAGCGTCCATCAGACGCGCGGAAGGGCGCGTTCGAAATGGGGCCACGAGCCGCGTCTAGGGATGGCCGCGGCAGCAGCTGGAGACACGGGGAAGGGCGCCGACGACTAGCAGCAGCGGCGGCGCCTTCGGCCATTCGACGGGGTCGACGTCGCAGCGCGCGGCAAGGCATTTAAGGGCGCGGGCGGCATCGCCGTGAGGCCCAGAGTGCGACGCGGGGCTCGGTTGAGCTCAACAGCGTCGGTAGCAATGACGAGGAGCTCCGCGGCGGGGCCAAGCTTCGGCAGCAGCGGCGAGCGAGCTACGGGAGGGGGGGCGTTGCCGGAGAGGGAAGGGAAGGCCCGTCGATGGCTTAGAAGCTGCAGAACGGCGGCGGACCGGGCGGAGCTCACGGCGGCCGACGGAGACGGAGACGAAGGGGTCGTCGTGGTTGTGGCTCCCCGACCCCGATCCAGTGGCGAGGTAGAAGAAGGCATGGCTGGCGGAGCTCCTGGGCTAGCTCTAAACGGCGGGGGCGATGGTGAGCGCGAGGGCGACGGCGGCCATGGCGAGGACGGCATCGGGCACGAGTTGTGGAGAAAGGGGGCGATGCGAGGGAGGAAAGAGAGGCGCTAGGGTTTCGTCCGCGGGGCAAGGAGGTCGTGGCCGCCCTTGTAGACATCACGGAGCGGCGGACGGTCGACGCGTGCGGCATCCCGCGCCATGGACGACGCACAGGCGTCCAATGCATCGGGGAACAGGGGGGAAGACGACGAGTGGGGGAGGCAGGCTGGGCCGGCCTGTTGGGTCGGTTGGCCCAGGGGGCGGGGTTTCCTTTTCATTTTTTTCAGTTAGTTTTGTTTTATGTTTTTGTTCTTTTCCTTTTTCTTTATTTTCTTTTCTGTTTTAATTTAAGTTCCTCTTTTACTTTAGTTTTATAAACTATAAAAGTAGTCCCTACTTTAGTGTTAATAAATAGGCTACTGCCACATAAGTTTGGGCAACTAAATAAAATAGTTTAATATTTTATTTAATGTAAAAGGCATTCAACTAATTGTTTTTGCTACTCTTTAAAACATTCTAGAGTATTTTACACTTTTATAAAAGTGTGGTTTCTCCACCAAATTTATCTATGCAATATTTGGTTCACTCCGAACATTTTAGTTTTATTATTTGAAAACTTTTATTGTTTTCTTTTGTTTTAAATTTGAAGTTTGAACTAGGTTTTGAACTGATGAGAGTTTATCCATAGTAACTGAGGTGACGTGGCATCATTAGCGGGGGATCACTGTAGCTTAATTATCCAGGCGTCACAATTCTCCTCCACCACAAGAAATCTCGTCCCGAGATTCAAGAGGGGGACTAAAGGGGAAAAGATTTGGTTACAAAATTCTAACAAGTCTTCTCGGTCTTGGTTGCTCTTCTCTAAGTGTTCGATCCATAACCTTGATGTCTTCATACCTCGGCTTCAGGCCATCATGATGAAGTCGTCATCCTTTCTTTGGAGTCTTCATTGTACGTCTGAAGGATAAGGGGTAACTTCGGAAAAATGGTCCTCTGAAAGGTCGACTATCTGGTTGATAACATCGGGGATGGTGGCGGAAAGTAACTCTCGAATTGAAACTTAAGGCAATATTGAGAGCAAAGTAAGTAGGTACCATGAGATGTTTCGAGCGGGTAGGTAATCGTTCGATACCTGAAACAAAGTGTGAAAGGAGTCCAGAGCAACGAGAATAAGTATCACATTTGATACCATATTAGATCATCTCTAGTAAGGTAGCTGGTGATCTTCATACGAAGCCAATCGTGAGGAATAACTTCGAAGATAGGGGTATACAGGACAGTCAGGTTTTATCCTGGGACCTGTGGGTTATGGGCCCAGCATGTGGGTTAAAAGTAGAAAGGGTGGTGATATTTTGCACAATCATGATAACAAGGCATGCCAGAGGATAGCCTATCAATTATGTCGGCCACGTCGGTATGAAGGGCGAGGGACGAAGAGAACCATTTTCCTGCTCGTTGAACGAGGTGGACCAATAGGCAAAGTTCTCGTCCATCGGTGGCTACCGGAATGTCCTCAACAATAGTAACAGGGTCTTGTTGACAAAATTGCACACCGAGGTGTTTACATAAGCAGGAGAATATTAATGCTTAGATCATATAGATACAAGAAAGGTTAAACCAAACAATGGAAAGAAAAATATGATTATCAGATTTAACAGAACAATGGAAAGGAAAGATAGCATTGACATGGTCATCAGGTAAAGATCAGGCTATGGATACACAAAGGATCCATCAGGAACAACTTATAGAATAAGTCTTACAATTTCTTCATGGAAGAATGGATAACCTTGCTGAAAAGGAATCTATAACAATAGGGCCTCCGGCCAGGTGTGCTAGGCACGACATCACCTTACCGGGTCACATAAAGACCAATGTTATAACTCTTGGAAATATGTTCCAACCATCATATCTAACAGAGATTCAGATCTGATTGGTGTTAGGATAACTCAGATTCAGGATGCCTGACAAGAAAGGTGCAACACAAATTGTCGAGATGACATTGTAAGATTCTCAGGAATTGAACTATGGAAGCGAGTTTCGAAACAAGAGTACATCATCAATCCAATGAGAGGACGAGGAGGCGACTAAGGGACTCAGCGACAATTCATCAAGATTTCCGACAAGATGGATTTCCACAATTATGTGAACAAGGAGATAACATTTGTGAAATCCAATGGTATAAAGATGTAGGCTCAAGGAAAACATACGCAATTTAACAATGATAGAAGGGTGTACCCTGAAATCTGCACTGGGTAGCACGATCAATGTCTGAATGATGATTCAATAAGCACTAGACTTAGAATGAAACTATCGACCGTTAACTTCAAATCAATAGGGTTGCTACAAGGGCAGAATCCAAATAGTACCGTTCACTTGTTGGTGTCCCGGTTAGAATCGACACGGGGCCAAGAATTAATGGTGATGATGAGAAGAATCACTATACCAGGAACTCTTAAGAGGTGGAGAAATTCTCACAACATTCTCAACATAACAGATGGTATTACTTCCAAGGTAAAGAAGAACAACTGCTGGGTAGCAAGGATCCCAAGGTATAACACAAAACACAAACAAGCTTGTGTTGAACGGAAGGCAATAAGGTGGTCGACGATAACACGAATCATCGAGGGGCAAGGATGGTATTACCCTTTAAGAATTCAATATATATATATATCTTGGAAGAGCTTAGGATGTTGATGATTATCACGACACAGTTGTCGAGAGAATTCATGAAGATGTAATTGATCGGCGATGCCACCAAGTCAAATGATGATGAAGCGAAAGGTTATGGGAACCAAGGGTACGACATAAACTCAAAATCAAGTTTGATGTTCAAGGAGAAATGATATGGCGAGGAAGCTCGACATAAGATTAGCTCATCGTCGAAAATTGTGCTCCGAGAAGAAGGACCAGGTAGCACAATTAAAATTTAGCACGATAATGATATAGCCGATCTGGCTAGGAATGACTTGAAGGATTATTAAACTCATAAGAAACGAAAATTACTTAGAGCTAATGAATCGGATTACAGACTCGATTCACTATCGGTGTCCCTAAGTGTCTAACAACTCAGAACCCGGGGGAAAATTAGAATCGGTGAGAAATAATACTTGAAGAAGAACTCATAAGAAGTAATATGGTTATGTGATTTTATCGAGATACAACGGGGTAATACTCGAAGGTAGAACATAATATAGGTTGCGGAGGTTTATTGATCTGCAGAAGACAAGTGCTTTAACTAGTCCGAGAAATGGAATCAAGGAGAAAATATGATCGGAACCACGATTGCGAAGGCTCAATACACAGATGCCAAATGATATTATATTAAAGGAATAGTTATTATTACAAGAAGCTTCCACAATAGGATATACATCATGTCCATGGGCATGAACAGAAAGTTCAAGGTCGACTCCCACTTCTTCAATGTATAACCTTCCATTCACCTCTCGCTTTACGAAAATGTCATTAGTTGTCGAAAGTTATACCTGGTGTAATAATAGATAAGTATGACCCGTGAAGTCTTTCGGGTTCACACGGATTAGGGAAGGTGTAGGTTCAACCCATCAAGGCATCTTAGGAACATATACCACAAACTTCCGAGTAAATAACACAAGCTCGATAGTAGAGCATGTTTGAGAAAGCAGAGGATACAATTTACTAAAGGCATTATGTATCCAAGGAAAGGCTCACAAGCTTATTGAATATGAAGGACGTTGTTGGGTAAAACCCGACAGAGGGTCTGGTGGTCCACAAGGGATCCGGTGTGAGCATCGGTACTCAACCAGAGGAAGAAAGAATGCAAGGAGATCATATTATAGAAACAACTGACTAACTCAAAGCTCAAATGCAAAAGGAATTATGAATTCCAAGACAAGGGATCAGAAGCAATGCTTTGATTAAGGATGGATAAGTTGAATAGCCTTAGGGGTATAATCGATGGCAATTTGATTGGTCGAGATCCAACTCATGTTTAAAATGACGTCTGAGCCGGAAGGACGAAATGAAGGATCTAATTAAGGAATGCGAGCATTCGCAACATATTGATTCAACAGAGTCCAACTGATAATGACTAAGGATGCCAGTAAGATTACCGGACTTATGAGGTTAATCATAATGCAAGCAAGCAAGAATTTCAAGAGTAATAGGTTGTTGAGGATTTTCGGAGATCGAATGGTATTTCGAAGACTTCTGTGAAATATATGAATCAACTAGGGATGAGCGGATACTCGGTAAGTGCGAGAAATTATCCGTAGGGGTATTCAGGCGGCAAAGAACTGCAAGGCAGTAGGCAGAAAGTATTCTCGAAACAATAGACAGAATTTCCAAGATATCTTGTAATAACAAGATCAATGGGATTGAAAATGGCAAGTGTAGGTAGTTATCCATAAGGATATAACAGTGGTAGGGATTTTGCAAAGGCGGTGGGCACAAGTGTCTTGAGAGAACATCGGAGATTATCTTCGGAATCTTCTGGTGCAACAGTCGATCAGCTGTAATAAGGGAAACTCTAGGTGGATGTGATCACGAGACCCTAATGCTAGATTTAGTAAAACCATTTTAACCCGAATGGAAGAGAGATCAGAGTCCCAGAGTATAGACGAGGAATAAAAGATCCTAATACCACCCAAATAGTGACGTGGGCCCATAAGACACACAGCCATGTTAGTAAAAGTTTCGGAATGACTAGACTCAACTTCGGCCAAGGAGTTGGAAGGGGGATTCCTATAGGCAGCCGGCTCTGATACCAACTTGTGACGCCCCCGATTTGACCTACACTAATCATACACGCAAACGTGTACGATCAAGATCAGGGACTCACGGGAAGATATCACAACACAACTCTACAAATAAAATAAGTCATACAAGCATCATATTACAAACCAGGGGCCTCGAGGGCTCGAATACAAGAGCTCGATCATAGACGAGTCAGCGGAAGCGACAATATCTGAGTATAGACATAAGTAAACAAGTTTGCCTTAAGAAGGCTAGCACAAACTGGGATACAGATCGAAAGAGGCGCAGGCCTCCTGCCTAGGATCCTCCTAAACTACTCCTGGTCGTCGTCAGCGGGCTGCACGTAGTAGTAGGCACCTCTAGTGTAGTAGGAGTCATCATTGACGGTGGCATCTGGCTCCTGGGCTCCATCGTCTGGTCGCAAAAATTAGGTATAGGAAGGGGGAAAAGGGGGAACAAAGCAACCGTGAGTACTCATCCAAAGTACTCGCAAGCAAGGAGCTAAACTACATATGTATGCATTGGTATCAAATGGAAAAGGGGTATCATATGTGGACTGAACTGCAGAATGCCAAAATAAGAGGGGGATAGCTAGTCCTTTCGAAGACTACGCTTCTGGTAACCTCCATCTTGCAGCAGGAGAAGAGAGTAGATGGTAAGTTCACCAAGTAGCATCATGTAGCATAATCCTACCTGGCGATCCTCCCCTCGTCGCCCTGTTAGAGAGCGATCACCGGGTTGTATCTGGCACTTGGAAGGTTGTGTTTTATTAAGTAACCGGTTCTAGTTGTCATAAGGTCAAGGTACAACTCCAAGTCGTCCTGTTACCGAAGATCGCGGCTATTCGAATAGATTAACTTCCCTGCAGGGGTGCACCATGTTTCCCAACACGCTCGACCCCCTTTGTCCGGACACACTTGTCTAGGTCATGCCCGGCCTCGGAAGATCAACACGTCGCAGCCCTAGCTAGGTACAACAGAGAGGTCAGCACGCCGGTCTAAATCCGATGCGCAGGGTTCTGGGCCCATCGCCCATTGCACACCTGCACGTTGCGTACGCGGCCGGAGAGCAGACCTAGCAACCACCATTACAAAGGAAGTTACGTTACGTGGTGCAACCCGGCGCGCGCCGCTTAGTCGCTGACGTCACGAAGGCTTCGGCTGATACCACGACGTCGAGTGCCCATAACTGTTCCTGCGTAGTTGGTTAGTGTGTATAGGCCAGTGGCCAGACTCGAATCAAATACCCAGATCTCGTTAAGCATGTTATTTTGAAGTAACCGCAAATGCCGACCAGGGCCAGGCCCACCTCTCTCCTAGGTGGTCTCAACCTGCCCTGTCGCTTCGCCTCAAAGTAACAGTCAGGGGCCGTCGGGAACCTAGGCCCACCACTACCTGGATGGAACCACCTGCCCTTTCAGCCCCCACATCCGAATCACTTGCGGGTACTCAACAAGCCGACCCGACTTTAGTCACCACCTGTGTAGCATGTATATATGTATGTATATACCCGTGATCACCTCCCGAGTGATCACGGTCCTATAGTATAGCATGGAGGAGGGACAAGAATGTAGGGCCACTGATGAAGTACTAGCAACCTATACTAAGCATGTAGGACTGCAGGTAAGGTATCAATAGTTATAGCAACAATGACAGGCTATGCATCAAGATAGGATGAACGGAAAATAGTAAAATGCTACACTACTCTAATGCAAGCAGTAGAAAGAGAGTAGGCGATATCTGGTGATCAAGGGGGGGCTTGCCTGGTTGCTCTGGCAAGGAGGGGGTCGTCAACACCGTAGTCGATCGGGGGTACCGGCAGCGGTCTCGGGGTCTACCGGAAAGAAGTAACAGAGGGGAACACAATAAATAACAGAGCAAACAAAGCAACACAAAGCATAACATGGCAATGCGCGGTGCTAGGGATGACCTAACGCAATATGAGGTGATACTGGTGAAGGGGGGAAACATCCGGGAAAATATCCCCGGTGTTTAGCATTTTTGAACAGATGAATCGGAGGGGAAAAGTTGTGTGTTCTCTATGCTAGGGATGTGTGGCGAACGAACGGGCTACGTATTCGGATTTGTCTCGTCGTTCTGAGCAACTTTCATGTACAAAGTTTTTCCATCTGAGTTACAGATTATTTTCTATGAATTTCTAAAGATTTTAAACATTTCTGGAATTTATTTAGTTATTTCAAATCAGCATTATCCAGAACAGTGTCTTGTGACGTCAGCGGTCAATAGTTTGCTGACCGGAGTCAAAACTGACCTGTGGATCCAGTGGGACCCACATGTCATTGACAGTGGTCTAATTAGCTAAGTTAGTTTAACCTAATTAATCTAATTAGTGGGGAGGCCTACTGGTTAGTGGGTAATTAGTGTTTCAACTAATTAATTTTATTAATTAACTGATTTAGATATTTAAAAAAATCATTTTAACAGGCAGGACCCACATGTCATTGTCAGGGCCCGCCCAATCATCATAAATGACTTAATCAACTGGTCAACAGGGGGGCCGGGCCCATTGGTTAGTGACCCAGCGGGGTGGCCCCAGGTGGCCATGTCGGCGTGGCACCGGAGAGAGCTCCGGCGAGCCTCTTCGACGGCAGATCTACGCCGGAGCCGGGCGGGATTTGTCCCCCAGCGTCCATCAGACGCGCGGAAGGGCGCGTTTGAAAGGGGGCAACGAGCCGCGTCTAGGGACGGCCGCGGCAGCAGCTGGAGAGGCGGGGAAGGGCGCCGGTGACTAGTTGCGACGGTGGCACCTTCGGCCATTCGACGGGGTCGACGATGCAGCGCGCAACAAGGCATTTAAGGGCGTGGGCAGCGTTGGCGCGAGGCCCTGAGCACGATGCAGGGCTCGGTTGAGCTCGACGGTGTCGGTAGCGATGATGAGGAGCTCCGCGGCGGGGCCAAGCTTCGACAACAGCGGCGAGCGAGCTACGGGGGGAGGGCGTTGCCGGAGAGGGAAGGGAAGGCGCGGGGCTCACCTAGCAGGCGCACGGAGGCCCGTCGATGGCTTAGAAGCTGCAGAACGGCGGCCGACGGAGACGATGGGGTCGTCGTGGTTGTAGCTCCCCGACCCCGATCTAGTGGCGAGGTAGAAGAAGGCATGGCTGGCGGAACTCCTGGGATAGCTCTAAACGGCGGGGGCGATGGTGAGCGTGAGGGTGACGGCGGCCATGGCGAGGACGGCATCGGGCGCGAGTTGTGGAGAAAGGGGGCGATGCGTGGGAGGAAAGAGAGGTGCTAGGGTTTCGTCCGCGGGGCAAGGAGGTCGTGGTCGCCCTTGTAGACGTCGGGGAGCGGCAGATGGCCGACGCGTGCGGCATCCCGCGCCATGGACGACGCACAGGCGTCCAACGCGTCAGGGAACAGGAGGGGGGAAGACGACGGGTGGGGGAGGCAGGCTGGGCCGGCCTGTTGGGTCGGTTGGCCCAGGGGGGTGGGGTTTCCTTTTCATTTTTTCGGTTAGTTTTGTTTTCTGTTTTTGTTCTTTTCCTTTTTATTTATTTTCTTTTCTTTTTGAATTTAAGTTCCTCTTTTACGTTAGTTTTATAAACTATAAAAGTAGTCCCTACTTTAGTGTTAATAAATAGGCTACTGCCACATAAATTTGGGAAACTAAATAAAATAGTTTAATATTTTATTTAATGTAAAAGGCATTCAAATAATTGTTTTTGCTACTGTTCAAAACATTCTAGAGTACTTTACACTTTTATAAAAGTGTGGTTTCTCCACCAAATTTACCTATGCAATGTTTGGTTCACTCCAAACATTTTAGTTTTATTATTTGAAAACTTTTATTGTTTTCTTTTGTTTTAAATTTGAAGTTTGAACTGGGTTTTGAACAGATGAGAGTTTATCCACGGTAACTGAGGTGATGTGGCATCATTAGTGGGGGATCACTGTAGCTTAATTATCCGGGCGTCACAGATGTGTGGAGTAATAGTAGTAGATGCAGGCAGGAGTCGGTCTACTAATCTTGGACGTGATGCCTATGTAATGATCATTGCCTGGATATCATCATAATTATTTGAAGTTCTATCAATTGCCCAACAGTAATTTATTTACCCACCGTTTGCTATTTTTCTCGAAAGAAGCCACTAGTGAAACCTACGACCACCGGGTCATATTTCTCATATATTTCCCTTTGCGGTCTACTTTTTCCTTGCTTTTATTTTCAGATCTATTAAACCAAAAATACAAAAATACTTTTCTGAACTTTATTTTATTTGTGATCTAT
Organism: Triticum urartu; assembly: GCF_003073215.2. Taxonomy (NCBI): domain Eukaryota; kingdom Viridiplantae; phylum Streptophyta; class Magnoliopsida; order Poales; family Poaceae; genus Triticum; species Triticum urartu. The sequence continues at coordinate 28,798,405 of NC_053022.1, forward strand.
TTATGCAATCTATTACAACCTTTGTACTGCCACACACCAATTTCTCGCGTCGTTACCCGAATGGGATTCACAACCCCTTTAACACGTCGGGTTAAGAGGTGTTCTTATTGGTGTGTAGGGGCTGTTTATGTTGTGTTGCTTGGTTCTCCTACTGGTTCGATAACCATGGTTTCATAACTGAGGGAAATACCTACCGCCGCTATGCTGCATCATCCCTCCCTCTCCGGGGAAATACCGACGTAGTTCCAGCTGCCATCACCAGAGCTCAAAGCTTGAATTGAGAGATAAACATTGTTTTGAGAGGTATACTTTTCCCGTCAATGAAAACAACCGAGAATTCCCAATACTTTCCATGCTAGATACATCATAGGCGGTTCCCAAATATAAAATAAATTTTATTCCTTTTTCGACCATTCTTTCACAATCCATGGCTAGCCGTATCCACGGGTGCCTTTCATACCAACACTTTCCAAGGAATTTATTATTGACAACATAAAGTAATTTCTTTTTCAATTCGGGACTGGGCATCCCTATTACCACCACACTCTCGTGTAATGACAAGTGAATACACACTCATCTTGAGAATAACACATCTAGCATGGAAAAATATTGGTCACACCCTGCCACTTCATGAGCGGTACGAGCACACAAAAAGGAAATTCATTTTGAAAATTAGAGTTGGCACATACAAATTTACTTGGAACGGCATGGAAATACCGTATATAGGTAGGTATGGTGGACTCATTTGGCACAACTTGGTTTAAGGAGTTTGGATGCACAAGCAGTATTCCCGCTTAGTACAAGGGAAGTCTAGCAAATAGATTGAGAAGCAACCAACCAAGAAATGAAAACGATCATAAACAAGAATTAAACATAACTAACACCGAATAATGCACCATAAGTAGGATGTAACTTCATTGCACAACTATTGACTTTCGTGCTTGCATAGGGAATCACAAACCTTAACACCAATATTATTACTAAAGCATAATTACTCACCAACATGACTCACACATTACTATCTCCATATCGCAAAACTATTGCAAGGAATCAAGTTTTAGTATCCAATGATCTTCATGATAGTTTTTATTATTCCTCTTGAATATCTATCACTTTGGTACTAGTTTCATATATTACCATTGCTTATAACAAGCTCTCAAACAAATTAGAGTGAAGAACAAGAGCATAAATATTTCTTCAAAATTTGAAACTCTCAAAATAATATAAGTGAAGCATGAGAGGAAATTTCTTCAAAAGTTTACTAAATATCAAAATAATCTAAGTGAAGCTTGAGAGTATTTCTTCCAAAATTAAACAACCACCGTGCTGAAAACATATAAGTGAAGCACTAGAGCAATTACATAGCTCAAAAAATTTAAGTGAAGCACATAAAGAAATTCTAACAAATCATAGCATCAATATGGTTCTGTCAAATAGGTGTGTCCAGCAAGGATGATTGTGACAAAATAAAAAGAAAATCAAGCAAAGGCTCATATAATACAAGACGCTCCAAGCAAAACTCATTATATGTGACGAATAAAAATATAGCTCCAAGTAAAATTACCGATGGTTGTTAGAAGAAAGAGGGGATGCCTTCCGGGACATCCCCAAGCTTAGTTGTTTGGTTCTCCATGAATATTTCCTTCGGGTGCCATGGGCATCCCCAAGCTTAGGCTCTTTTCACTCCTTATTCCTTCATCCAGTGTGATCTCACCCAAAACTTTAAAACTTCAATCACACAAAACTTAACAAAACCTTCGTGAGATCTGTTAATATAATAAAGCAAATCACCACGTTAAGTATTGTTGCAAACTCATTCATATTTTATTATTGCATTATACCTATTGTATTATAACTTTATCATGAATTATACCCTCCGATACACTGCATAGATTCATCAAAATAAGCACACAATGCAATGAAAACAGAATCTGTCAAAAACAGAACAATCTGTAGTAATCTGGACTTTGACCATACTTCTGTAACTCCAAAAATTCTGAAAAATTAGGACAATGTAGGCAATTTTATATCAATCTTCTGTAAAAATCAGAATTTTATCACGCTTCTGTGGTTTTTAACAATTCTGCTACTTGGCGCGAAAGTTTCTGTTGTCCGACAAGATCAAGTCAACTATCACCGAACATGATCCTAAAGGCTTTACTTGGCGCAAACACTAAATAAAAAATAAAAAACAATCATAACATTAGCATAATTGTGTCAACACACAAAAACAGAAAGAAAAAGAAAATGATAAAAAATTATTTTATTCGTTGGGTTGCCTCCCAACAAGCCCTATTGTTTTATGCCCCCAGCTTGGTGATACGTCTCCAACGTATGTATAATTTTTGATTGTTCCATGCTATTATATTATCCATCTAGGATGTTTTATATGCATTTAAATCCTATTTTATATGATTTCTGGGACTAACCTATTAACCTAGAGCCCAGTGCCAGTTTATGTTTTTCCTTGTTTTTGAGTATTGCAGAAAAGGAAAACCAAACGGAGTCCAGTTGACCTAAAAATTCACAGAGATAATTTTTTGACTAGAAGAAGCCCACGGAGTACCGGAGATGGGCCAGAAGAGTCCCGAGGCACCCACGAGGGTGGGGCCACGCCCTACCCCCTAGGCGCGCCCCCTACCTCGTGGCCGCCTCGGGGACCCCCCTGACTTGTTCCCGACTCCAACACCTCTTATATATACCCAAACTTCCACAAAGAAACCTAGATCGGGAGTTCGTCGCCGGAAGCCTCCGTAGCTACCGAAAACCAATCTAGACCCATTCTGGCACCCTGCCGGAGGGGGGAATCCCTCTCCGGTGGCCATCTTCATCATCCTGGCGCTCTCCATGACGAGGAGGGAGTAGTTCACCCTCGGGGCTAAGGGTATGTACTAGTAGCTATGTGTTTGATCTCTCTCTCTCGTATTCTTGATTTGGCACGATCTTGATGTATCGCGAGCTTTGCTATTATAGTTGGATCTTATGATGTTTCTCCCCCTATACTCTCTTGTAATGGATTGAATTTTCCCTTTGAAGTTATCTTATCGGATTGAGTCTTTAAGGATTTGAGAACACTAGATGTATGTCTTGCATGTGCTTATCTGTGGTGACAATGGGATATTCACGTGATCTACTTGATGCATGTTTTGGTGATCAACTTGCGAGTTCCGTGAACTTGTGAACTTATGCATAGGGGTTGGCACACGTTTTCGTCTTGACTCTCCGGTAGAAACTTTGGGGCACTCTTTGAAGTTCTTTGTGTTGGTTGAATAGATGAATCTGAGATTGTGTGATGCATATCGTATAACCATACCCACATATACTTGAGATGACATTGGAGTATCTAAGTGACATTAGGGTTTTGGTTGATTTGTGTCTTAAGGTGTTATTCTAGTACGAACTCTAGGATAGATTGAACAAAAAGAATAGCTTCGTGTTATTTTACTACGGACTCTTGAATATATCGATTAGAAATGATAACTTTGAGGTGGTTTCGTACCCTACAATAATCTCTTCTCTTGTTTTCCGCTATTAGTGACTTTGGAGTGACTCTTTGTTGCATGTTGAGGGATAGTTACATGATCCAATTATGTTATTATTGTTGAGAGAACTTGCACTAGTTAAAGTATGAACCCTAGGCCTTGTTTCAACGCATTGCAATACCGTTTTCGCTCACTTTTATCATTAGTTACCTTGCTGTTTTTATATTTTCAGATTACAAAAACCTTTATCTACCATCCATATTGCACTTGTATCACCATCTCTTCGCCGAACTAGTGCACCTATACAATTTGCCATTGTATTGGGTGTGTTGGGGACATAAGAGACTCTTTGTTATTTGGTTGCAGGGTTGCTTAAGAGAGACCATCTTCATCCTACGCCTCCCACGGATTGATAAACCTTAGGTCATCCACTTGAGGGAAATTTGCTACTGTCCTACAAACCTCTGCACTTGGAGGCCCAACAACGTCTACAAGAAGAAGGTTGTGTAGTAGACATCAAGCTCTTTTCTGGCGCCGTTGCCGGGGAGGTTTGCACTTGAAGGTATATCTTTAGATCTTGCAATCGAATCTTTTTGTTTCTTGTTTTATCACCAGTTTAGTCTATAAAATAAAATTACAAAAAATGGAATTGAGGGTACCTCGTATGCTTCATATTTTTCATATCTTTCATGAAAATAAGGATTCCGATAATTATGCCAAAGTGTTAGAAGAAGAATGCATTAAAATGTTTGGCACTAAATCTTTGGATGATGAGCATGATTGCAATGTTGTTAGTACGAACTCTTTGAATATCCATCGTACTAATGATGATTGCACTAGTCATGATGAAAATGTCTCTTATAAGCATGCCAGATTTTGTGGAGTGCATAGAGTTTGCAAGTACACACCAAATAGGGAAGATAGATTTTGCAAGAGGCATAAGTATTTAGAAACTAGATGGTTGCAAGAAAGGCTAGATGTTTGTGCTGAAAATTTAAATTTTCTAAGCCATCCTTGTGAACTTTGCAATGAACGTGGTCATTTAAATATCGAATGCAAATTGTTTCATGATCGAATCGTGTCCAAAAATTGTGATGACTTGATTTCCCTTGCGCATCATAATGAACTTAGTTTGCTTCTGTGTTATTAAGAAATGAAACGTATAACTAAGGATATTCCAGAATTTGACCATGATAAAGTTCTTGATTTTGATCTAGAGGAAATTTATATGTATTGTGTAGTGAATTGCATTGAAAATCCTTATATTGCCAATTACATAAATTCAAGAAAACAATTAGAAGATGAAGAGAATACTAATGAAAGGGAATAGATTTCCCAATATCCTCCTATTTTTTATGATGAATCAGGTAACGAGGAGGAGCCTTCTATCCAACCAATCTCATTAATAAGGAGCTCCAAAAAGAGGGTTAAACCAACACATCCCCCAAATGATGTTGCTCCTATTACTCATTGTGATGATGATAATTGCTATACTATTGGTGCTATCCATACTATTAATGATGAGAGTGATTATGCTTATGACATGAAAAGGCCCAAGCTTGGGGATGCTATCTTTCATGAATATGATATATTTAACCTCCCAAGTTTTGATATGCAAATTTATTGTGATGATAGCATGACTCCTAATTATGATGGTTATATTGATGAAAGTGGATTTGGAGAGGTCATGACTTTATTTAGTAATGATTCCACTATTTTGGAAGAGGTTTCAATCGATTATGATGAGAACAAAGTTGCTACTTATGATGATTATTGTGATGACACTTATGCTATAAAAAGTAGTGATGATTATATTTATAAAACTTGTCATGATTATGATTACCCTTTTTCTGAACATTACTCTTTTAATGTGGAAACCATTTATAGTATTCGGGTTTCTTATGATACTCCCACTATTCCGAATGAGAACAATTTTGCTTATGTGGAGAATAGTAAATTTTCTATGCTTGTAGATCATGAAAATAATTCTTTATGTGATAGTTATATTGTTGAATTCATTCATGATGCTACTGAAAATTATTATGAGGGAGGAATATATGCTTGTAGGAGTTGCAAAAATATCAATTTTCCTCTCTATGTGCTGAAAATCTTGAAGCTATCCTTGTTTTACCTTCCAATGCAAGTTCATTCTTGTTCCCACAGGTTGTTTGCTCACAAAATCCCTATGCATAGGAAGTGGGTTAGGCTTAAATGTTCTAGTTATATTCTTCATGATGCTCTCTTTATATTTCAATTCTTATCTTTTATGTGAGCATCATTGAAATCATCATGCCTAGCTAGGGGCGTTAAACGATAGCGCGTGTTGGGAGGCAACCCAATTTTATTTTCGTTCCTTGATTTTTGTTCCTGTTTAGTAATAAATAATTTATCTAGCCTCTGTTATGATTGTGTTTTTTATGTTTTAATTAGTGTTTGTGCCAAGTAAAGCCTTTAGGATCTTCTTGGGTGATTGTTGTTTGATTGTGCTGATAAAAACAGGAAGTATGCGCTCACAAAAATAATTTTCATTTTTTACCAGAGAGCGATAAAATACCAATTACACCCGCAGTAGATCAATATCCAAATTTCCTAGGACTTCCTAATTTATGAGGATTTTTGGAGTTACAGAAGTATTCGAAACCTACAGATTACTACATACGGTTCTGTTTTTGATAAATTCTGTTTTCTATGTGTTGTTTGCTTATTTTGATGAATCTATGAGTAGTATCGGAGGGTATGAACCATAGAGAAGTTGGAATAAAGTAGATATTACACCAATATGAATTTATAATTAGTCCACAATAGTACCAAAAGTGGTGATTCATTTTCTTATACTAACGGAGCTCATGAGATTTTCTGTTGAGTTTTGTGTTGTGAAGTTTTCAAGTTTTGGGTAAAGATTCGATGGACTATGGAATAAGGAGTGGCAACAGCCTAAGCTTGGGGATGCCCAAGGCACCCCAAGGTAATATTCAAGGACAACCAAGAGCCTAAGCTTGGGGATGCCCCGGATGGCATCCCCTCTTTCGTCTTCGTTCATCGGTAACTTTACTTGGAACTATATTTTTATTCACCACATGATATGTGTTTTGCTTGGAGCGTCATTTTATTTTCTTTTGTTTTACTTGCTGTTTGAATAAAATACCAAGATCTGAAATCCTTAAATGTTAGAGAGTCTTCACATAGTTACATAATTATTCAACTACTCATTGATCTTCACTTATATCTTTCGGAGTAGTTTGTCGTTTGCTCTAGTGCTTCACTTATATCCTTTTAGAGCACGGCAGTGGTTTTATTTTATAGAAATTATTGATCTCTCATGCTTCACTTATATTATTTTTAGAGTCCTAAACAGCATGGTAATTTTCTTTGGTTATAAAATTAGTCCTACTATGATGGGCATTCAGGATGGGTATAATAAAAACTTTCATATAAAGTGCATTGAATACTATGAGAAGTTTGATTCTTTATGATTGTTTTGAGATATGATGATGGTGATATTAGAGTCATGCTAGTGAGTAGTTGTGAATTTGAGAAATACTTGTGTTAAAGTTTGTGATTCCCGTAGCATGCACGTATGGTGAACCGTTATGTGATGAAGTCGGAGCGTGATTTATTTACTGGTTGTCTTCCTTATGAGTGGCGGACGGGGACGAGGGATGGTATTTTCCTACCAATCTATCCCCCTAGGAGCATGCGCGTAGTACTTCGTTTCGATAACTAATAGATTTTTGCAATAAGTATGTGAGTTCTTTATGACTAATGTTGAGTCCATGGATTATACGCACTCTCACCCTTCCACCATTGCTAGCCTCTCCAATACCGCACACCTTTCGCCGGTATCATACACCCACCATATACCTTTCTCAAAACAGCCACCATACCTATCTATTATGGCATTTCCATAGCCATTCTGAGATATATTGACATACAACTTTCCACCATTCCGTTTATTATGACACACTTCATCATTGTCATATTGCTTTGCATGATCATGTAGTTGACATCGTATTTGTGTCACTCATGAGTCATTGCACATCCCCGTACACCGCCGGAGGCATTCATATAGAGTCACATTTTGTTCTAAGTATCGAGTTGTAATTCTTGAGTTGTAAGTAAATAAAAGTGTGATGGTCATCATTATTAGAGCATTGTCCCATGTGAGGAAAGGATGATGGATACTATGATTCCCCCACAAGTCGGGATGAGACTCCGGACAAATAATAAAAGAATAGAAAAAAGAGGCCATAAAAAAAGAGAAGGCACAAAGACACAAAAAAATGAGAGAAAAAGAGAGAAGGGGCAATGCTACTATCCTTTTACCACACTTGTGCTTCAAAGTAGCACCAAGATCTTCATGATAGAGAGTCTCCTATGTTGTCACTTTCATATACTAGTGGGAATCTTTCATTATAGAACTTGGCTTGTATATTCCAATGATGGGCTTCCTCAAAATGCCCTAGGTCTTTGTGAGCAAGCGAGTTGGATGCACACTCACTTAGTTTCTTTTTGAGCCTTCATACACTTATAGCTCTATTGCATCCGTTGCATGGCAATGCCTACTCACTCACATTGATATCTATTGATGGGCATCTCCATAACCCATTGATACGCCTAGTTGATGTGAGACTATCTTCTCCTTTTTGTCTTCTCTACAACCACCATTCTATTCCAACTATAGTGTTATGTCCATGGCTCACGCTCATGTATTGCGTGAAGATTGAAAAAGTATGAGAACATAAAAAGTATAGAAACAATTGCTTGGCTTGTCATCGGGGTTGTGAATGATTTAAATATTTTGTGTGATGAAGATAGAGCATAGCCATACTATATGATTTTGTAGGGATAGCTTTCTTTGGCCATATTATTTTGAGAAGACATGATTACTTTGTTAGTATGCTTGAAGTATTATTATTCTTATGTCAATATTAATCTTTTGTCTTGAATCTTACGGATCTGAATATTCATGCCACAATAAAGAGAATTACATTGAAAACTATGTTAGGTAGCATTCCACATCAAAAATTCTATTTTTATCATTTACCTCCTCGAGGACGAGCAGGAATTAAGCTTGGGGATGCTTGATACGTCTCCAACGTATCTATAATTTTGATTGTTCCATGCTATTATATTATCCATCTAGGATGTTTTATATGCATTTATATGCTATTTTATATGATTTTTGGGACTAACCTATTAACCTAGAGCCCAGTGCCAGTTTCTGTTTTTTCCGTGTTTTGAGTACTGCAGAAAAGGAAAACCAAACGGAGTCCAATTGACCTGAAAGTTCACGGAGATAATTTTTGGACCAGAAGAAGCCCACGGAGTACCAGAGATGGGCCAGAAGAGTCCCGAGGCACCCACGAGGTTGAGGGCACGCCCTACCCACCTGGGCGCGCCCTCCTACCTCATGGCCGCCTCAGGGACCCCCTGACTTGTTCCCAACTCCAACACCTCTTATATTGTAACGCCCGGATAATCATGCTACAGTGATCTCACGTTAATGGTGACACGTCACCTCTGTCACTGTAATTAATCTCGGGTTAATTCAAAACCGTTTCAAATTTAAATCCTAAATAAGTCAAACGACGAAAGTTTTCAAATATTAAAATAAAATGTTCGGGCTATGTCTATTATTGCATCGGTAATTATCGTAAAGAAAACACATTTTTATAAAATGCCTAAATGACTTAAAATGAAATAAAACAGAGAGAAAATAAATAGAAGAAAGAAAATGCAAAAGGGAAAAACAAACAAAAAAAGAGGAGAAAGCCCCCCCGGCCCCTTGGGCTTTGGCCCATCAGGCCACAGCCGATTCGGCCAGCCCCCCCCGCCGCGCCCTTATCCCCCCCCCCACTGTCCCCCACCACTCTACCGACCCTCTCCCTCCCCCCCCCCCCACGAAAATATCCCTCTCTCCCCCGACTAGATCGGGATCAAGGGAGGAGGACCTCGTCGCGCCAGGACGCCGCCGCCCGGATCACCGTCGCCGACCATCACCTCGCCAGCGCCCCCTCCCCCACCAGCCTGCCTCCCCCTCGCTGCCTCGTCCTCGTCATCCACCCCACGCCCCGCTGCCCTATCCCTACCGGCCCCGTGAGCACGCCCCGCGCTCCTCCTCCTCTCTTCCCTGTTCCTGCTCGCCGCGGCCGTGTCTGCACTACCGCGCCCACGCGCACCCGCACGCGCTCACCAACGCCGTCCGGACGCCTGCGGCGTCGCGCCCGCACACGTTGTGCCCGCGCCGTGGCCGCCCCCTGCCCCTGGCCATGCCAAACGCGCGCGCGCCCGCGCACCGCAGCGCTGCTGCCGCTGCCCCCCCACGGCCTCGCCCCGGCGCGCGCCTCCTCCCCTGCTGCTGCAGCTGCTTGCCCGCGCCGTCACCTGGGCCGTGCCGCCACCGCCACCGCCGCGCCGCGCGTGCCCTGCAGCGCCCCCCGCCACCGTTGTTGCTTCGCTGCGCCGACCGCCCCCTCCTCGCCAGCCCCGCTGCTCTCCCGCCTGCGCCGCTGCGCGCCTCCAGCAGCCCCCGTGCTAAGCCCGCCGCCCTGACCACTGGCCTCGCCCCGCCGCTCCCTGCGGGCGAGCGCTCGCACAGGCGCCCGTAGCGCCCGCTAACCCGCAACGGCCCCCAGGGCCAATGACACATGGGGCCCAGCCCAGAACGTTTTATTAAAAAAAGAGAAGAATTAAAAAAAATATAAAAATATATAACTAATTAATTAATTAATTAATTACAGAAATAATTAACTTAATTAATTTTGATTAATTAAACTAAACAAATAATTAATTTAATTAAACATTAGTTATCTAATTAACCTGGTTAGTTAATTAGCTAATTAATTAGTATGACAGTGGGGCCCACCCCTAATTAATTTTGATTAAGTTTAATTAAACTATTTAATTAAAATGTGTCACTGACCAGTGGGACCCACTGGTCAGGTTGACCAGTCAACTCTGTTGACTGCTGACGTCAACATGACATCATGCTGATGTCATAAAACCAAATTTCGAATTAAATTAAATAATTAATTAAATTCCAGAAATTAATAAAATCTTTAGAAAATCATATCTTTTAATCCGTAACTCGGATTAAATTATTTTCAACATGAAAGTTGCTCAGAACGACGAGACGAATCCGGATACGCAGGCCGTTCGTCCGCCACACATCCCTAACCTATCGCAACTCGCAACTTTCCCCCTCCGGCTCCTCTGCCCGAAAACGTGAAACACCGGGGATACTTTCCCGGATGTTTCCCCCCTTCCCCGGTATCACCTCTTACCGCGTTAGGGCACCCCTAGCACCGATACTTGTCATGTCATACATCGCTATGCATCTGTTTCCTTAAATATTTATTGTTTCTTCCCCCTCTTCTCTCGCTAGACACCGAGACCGACGCCGTTGCTACCCAGTACGACTACGGAGTTGACGACACCTCTCTCTTGCCAAAGCAACCAGGCAAGCCCCCCCTTTGATCACCAGATATCGCCTTTTCTTCTCTCTACTGCTTGCATTAGATTAGTGTAGCATGTTACTGCTTTTAGTTATCCTATCCTGATGCATAGCCTGTCCTTGCTACTACTGTTGTTACCTTTACCTGCAATCCTAAATGCTTAGTATAGGATGCTAGTGTTCCATCAGTGGCCCTACACTCTTGTCCGTCTGCCATGCTATACTACTGGGCCGTGATAACTTCGGGAGGTGATCACGGGCATATGATATATACTTATACTATTACATTACTTATGATACTGTTCAGAGATGGGGGCTGAAGGGGCAGGTGGCTCCATCCCGGTAGAGGTGGGCTTGGGTTCCCGACGGCCCCGACTGTTACTTTGAGGCAGAGCGACAGGGCAGGTTGAGACCACCTAGGAGAGAGGTGGGCCTGGCCCTGGTCGGCGTTCGCAGATACTTAACACGTTTAACGAGATCTTGGTATCTGATCTGAGTCTGGCTACTGGCCTATACGCACTAACCATCTACGCGGGGACAGTTATGGGCACTCGACGTCGTGGTATCAGCCGAAGCCTTCGTGACGTCAGCAACGGAGCGGCGCGCGCTGGATTGGACTGGAACGCCTACTAGGCTAGGTCTGCTTCCGGCCGCCCAGGCAACGTCCAGGTGTGCTAAGGGCGATGGGCCCAGACCCCTGGGCGCTTAGGTTTAGACCGGCGTGCTGACCTCTCTGTTGGTCTAGGTGGGGCTGCGACGTGTTGATCTTCTGAGGCCGGGCATGACCCAGAAAAGTGTGTCCGGCCAAATGGGATCGAGCGTGTTGGGTTATGTGGTGCACCCCTGCAGGGAAGTTAATCTATTCGAATAGCCGTGATCTTCGGTAACAGGAAGACTTGGAGTTGTACCTTAACCTTATGACAACTAGAACCGGATACTTAATAAAACACACCCTTCCAAGTGCCAGATACAACCGGTGATCGCTTTCTCACAGGGCGACGAGGGGAGGATCATCGGTTAGGACTATGCTACGTGATGATACTTGGAGGACTTCAGTCTACTCTCTTCTACATGCTGCAAGACGGAGGCTGCCAGAAGCGTAGTCTTCGAAAGGACTAGCTATCCCCCTCTTATACCGGCTTTCTGAAGTTCAGTCCACATATAATAGCCTTATTTCAGTTGATACCAATGCATACATATGTAGTATAGCTCCTTGCTTGCGAGTACTTTGGATGAGTACTCACGGTTGCTTTCTCCATCCTTTCCCCCTATCCCTTCTACCTGGTTGTCGCAACCAGAAGTTGGAGCCCAGGAGCCAGACGCCACCTTCGACGACGACTCCTACTACACCGGAGGTGCCTACTACTACATGCTGCCCGCTGACGACGACCAGTTGTAGTTAGGAGGATCCCAGGCAGGAGGCATGCGCCTCCTACGATCTGTATCCCAGTTTGTGCTAGCCTTCTTAAGGCAAACTTGTTTATCTTATGTCTGTACTCAGATATTGTTGCTTCTGACTCGTCTATGATCGAGCTCTTGTATTCGAGCCTTCGAGGCCCCTGGCTTGTAATATGATGCTTGTATGACTTATTTTATTTGTAGAGTTGTGTTGTGATATCTTCCCGTGAGTCCTTGATCTTGACCGTACACATTTGCGTGCATGATTAGTGTACGGTCAAATCGGGGGCGTCACATATATATACCCAAACTTTCAGAAAGAAACCTAGATCGGGAGTTCCGCCGCCGCAAGCCTCTGTAGCCACCGAAAACCAATCTAGACCCATTCTGGCACCCTGCCGGAGGGGGGAATCCCTCTCCGGTGGCCATCTTCATCACCCTGGTGCTCTCCATGACGAGGAGGGAGTAGTTCACCCTCGGGGCTGAGGGTATGTACCAGTAGCTATGTGATTGATCTCTCTCTCCCTCTCTCTCTCTCTCGTATTCTTGATTTAGCACGATCTTGATGTATCGTGAGCTTTGCTATTATAGTTGCATCTTATGATGTTTCTCCCCCTCTACTCTCTTGTAATGGATTGAATTTTCCCTTTGAAGTTATCTTATCGGATTGAGTCTTTAAGGATTTGAGAACACTTGATGTATGTCTTGCATGTGCTTATCTGTGGTGACAATGGGATATTCACGTGATCTACTTGATGCATGTTTTGGTGATTGATACGTCCATTTTGCATCATGCTTTTATATCGATATTTATTGCATTATGGACTGTTATTTCACTTTATGTCACAATACTTATGGCTATTCTCTCTTATTTTACAAGGTTTACATAAGGAGGGAGAATGCCGGCAGCTGGAATTCTGGGCTGGAAAAGGAGCAAATATTAGAGACCTATTCTGTGCAACTCCAAAAGTCCTGAAACTCCACGGAACATCTTAAAACAAATAAAGAAAAATCCTCGCCAAAGATGAAGGCCAGGGGGCCCACACCCTGCTCACGAGGGTGGGCCCCCCCTAGGGTGCGCCCTCTACCTCGTGGGCCCCCTGGTGGCTCTCCGACGCCCATCTTCTCCTATATGAAGTCTTTTGATGAGAAAAAAATAAAAGGATCTTTTTGGGACGAGACTCCGCCGCCACGAGGCGGAACCTTGGCGGATCCAATCTAGAGCTCCGGTAGAGCTATTCTACCGGGGATACTTCCCTCCGGGAGGGGGAAATCATCACCATCGTCATCACCAACGCTCCTCTCATCGGGAGAGGGCAATATCCATCAACATCTTCACCAGCACCATCTCATCTCCAAACCCTAGTTCATCTCTTGTATCCAATTCTTGTCTCAAAGTCCGGGATTGGTGCTAGTAGGTTGCTAGTAGTGTTGATTACTCCTTGTAGTTGATGCTAGTTGGTTTATTTGGTGGAAGATCATATGTTCAGATCCTATATGCATATTATTACCCCTCTGATTATGAACATGAATATGCTTTGTGAGTAATTACGTTTGTTCCTGAGGACAAGGGAGAAGTCTTGCTATTAGTAGTCATGTGAATTTGGTATTCGTTTGATATTTTGATAAGATGTATGTTGTCTAGCCTCTAGTGGTGTTATGTGAACATCGACTACATAACACTTCACCATTATTTGGTCCTAGAGGAAGGCATTGGGAAGTAGTAAGTAGATGACGGGTTGCTAGAGTGACAGAAGCTTAAACCCTAGTTTATGCGTTGCTTCGTAAGGGGCTGATTTGGATCCACATGTCTCATGCTATGGTTAGGTTTACCTTAATACTTTTGTTGTAGTTGCGGATGCTTGCAATAGAGGTTAATCATAAGTGGGATGCTTGTTCAAGTAAGAACAGCACCCAAGCACCGGTCCACCCACATATCAAATTATCAAAGTATCGAACGCGAATCATATGAACGTGATGAAAACTAGCTTGACGATATTCCCATGTGTCCTCGGGAGCGCTTTTCCTATTATAAGAGTTTGTTCCGGCTTGTCCTTTTCTACAAAAGGATTGGTCCATCTTGCTGCACTTTATTTACTTTTGTTACTTGTTGCTCGTTACAATTTATCCTATCACAAAACTATCTGTTACCACTTATTTCAGTACTTGCAGAGAATACCTTGCTGAAAACTGCTTATCATTTCCTTCTGCTCCTCGTTGGGTTCGACACTCTTACTTATCGAAAGGACTACGATAGGTCCCCTATACTTGTGGGTCATCAAGACTCTTTTCTGGCGCCGTTGCCGGGGAGTGTAGCGCCTTTGATAGGTGGAAATTGGTAAGGAAAAATTCATATAGTGTGCTGAAATTTACTGTCACTTGTTACTATGGAAAGTAATTCTCTGAGGGGCTTGTTTGGGGTATCTTCACCCCGTCCAGTAGAGAAAAGAGTTGCTCCTCAACCTACTGAACCTATTGAAAATGAAACTCCTTTTGAATTTCCTTCGGGTATGATGGAAAAACTTCTAGCTAACCCTTTTACAGGAGATGGAACAAAGCATCCTGATGAGCACTTCATATATGTGGATGAAGTTTGTGGATTATTTAAGCTTGCAGGTATACCCGATGATGTTGCTAAGAAGAAGGTATTCCCTTTATCTCTGAAGGGAGACACATTGATATGGTATAGGCTATGTGATGATATGAGATCATGGGACTATAAAAGATTGAAGCTGGAATTTCATCGAAAGTATTACCCTATGCATCTTGCTCATCGTGATCGCAATTATATATATAATTTCTGGCCTCGCAAAGGAGAAAGCATCGCTCAAGCTTGGGGGAGGCTTAAATCAATGTTATATTCATGCCCCAATCATGAGCTCTCAAGAGAAATGATCATTCAAAATTTATATGCTCGGCTTTCTGAAAACAATCGTACCATGCTCGATACTTCTTGTGCTGGCTCTTTTATGATGAAGACTACTGAATTCAGATGGAATTTATTGGATAGAATTAAACGCAACTCTGAAGATTGGGACCTCGACGAAGGTAAGGAGTCAGGTATGACACCTAAGTTTGATTCTGTTAAATGTTTTATGGACACCGATATTTTCCATAAGTTTAGCACTAAATATGGACTTGACTCTGAGATAGTAGCTTCTTTCTGTGAATCTTTTGCTACTTATGTTGATCTCCCTAAAGAGAAGTGGTTTAAATATCATCCTCCCATAGAAGTAAAAGTAGATGCACCTATTAAAGTTGAAGAAAAGACTATCACTTATAATGATCCTATTGTTCCTACTTCTTATATTGAGAAACCACCTTTCCCTGTTAGAATAAAGGATCATGCTAAAGCTTCAACTGTTGTTCGTAAAATCAATATTAGAACTTATACACCTCCTAAGCAAGTTAAAGTAGAACCTAATATTGCTATTGTTAAAGATCTCTTGTCTGATAATATTGATGGGCATGTTATTCAGTTCGAAGGTGAAACTGCTAGAATTGCTAAACCCTGTGATAAAGATAAACATAGACCTGTGGTAGGCGTGCCTGTTATTTCTGTTAAAATAGGAGATCATTGTTATCATGGCTTATGTGATATGGGTGCTAGTGCTAGTGTAATACCTATTGACTTATACGAAGAAATTAAGAATGAAATTGCACCTGTTGAGTTAGAAGTATTGATGTTACTATTAAACTTGCTAATAGAAATACTATTGCACCAATTGGAATTGTTAGAGATGTTGAAGTCTTGTGTGGGAAAACTAAATATCCTGCTGATTTTCTTGTTCTTGGTTCCCCACAAGATAGTTTTTGTCCCATTATATTTGGTAGACCCTTCTTAAATACTGTCAATGCTACCATAGATTGCTCAAAGAATGTTGTTACTGTTGGCTTGGATGATATGGTTCATGAGTTTAATTTCTCTAAATTTAGTAAACAACATCGTGCGGAAGAATTACCTAGTAAGGATGAAATTATTGGTCTTGCTTCTATTGCCGTACCTCCTAGTGATCCCTTAGAACATTATCTGCTAGACCATGAAAATGATATGTTCATGAATGAAAGAAGGGAAATAGATGAAGTATTCTTTAAACAGGAACCTATTCTGCAACATAATTTGCCTGTTGAAATTTTAGGGGATCCTCCTCCACCCAAGGGTGATCCCGTGTTTGAGCTTAAACCTTTGCCTGATAATCTTAAATATGCTTATCTTGATGAAAAGAAGATATATCCTGTTATTATTAGTGCTAACCTTTCAGAGCATGAAGAAGAAAGATTATTGAAAACTCTGAAGAAGCAGCGTGCTGCTATTGGATATACTCTTGATGATCTTAAGGGCATTAGTCCCACTCTATGTCAACATAAAATAAATTTGGAAGCAGATGCCAAACCAGTTCGTGATCCTCAACGACGTCTGAATCCTAAAATGAAAGAAGTGGTAAGAAAAGAAATACTCAAGCTTCTGGAGGCAGGTATAATTTATCCCGTTGTTGATAGTTAGTGGGTAAGTCCTGTCCATTGTGTCCCTAAGAAGGGAGGTACTACTGTTGTTCCTAATGACAAAGATGAATTGATTCCACAAAGAATTATCACAGGTTATAGGATGGTAATTGATTTCTGCAAATTAAATAAAGCTACTAAGAAAGATCATTACCCCTTACCTTTTATTGATCAAATGCTAGAAAGATTATGCAAACATACACACTATTGCTTTCTAGATGGTTATTCTGGTTTCTCTCAAATACATGTGTCGGCTAGAGATCAATCAAAGACTACTTTTACATGCCCTTTTGATACTTTTGCTTATAGATGTATGCCTTTTGGTTTATGTAATGCACCTGTTACCTTTCAAAGATGCATGATGGCTATATTCTCTGACTTTTGTGAAAATATTTGTGAGGTTTTCATGGACGACTTTTCCGTCTATGGTTCCTCTTTTGATGATTGCTTGAGCAATCTTGATCGAGTTTTGCAGAGATGTAAAGAAACTAATCTTGTCTTGAATTGGGAAAAGTGCCACTTTATGGTTAGTGAAGGTATTGTCTTGGGGCATAAATTTCTAAAAGAGGTATTGAAGTTGATAAAGCCAAGGTTGATGCTATTGAAAAGATGCCATGTCCCAAGGACATCAAAGGTATAAGAAGTTTCCTTGGTCACGCCGGATTTTACAGGAGGTTCATTAAGGACTTCTAAAAAATTTCTCAGCCTCTGACTAATTTATTGCAAAAAGATATTCCTTTTGTCTTTGATGATGATTGTGTAGAAGCATTTGAAATACTTAAGAAAGCATTAGTCTCTGCACCTGTTGTTCAGCCACCTGATTGGAATTTACCCTTTGAAATTATGTGTGATGCTAGTGATTATGCTGTAGGCGTTGTTCTAGGGCAAAGAGTTGATAAGAAATTAAATGTTATTCATTATGCTAGTAAGACTCTAGACAATGCTCAAAGAAATTATGCTACTACTGAAAAAGAGCTTTTAGCAGTTGTATTTGCTTGTGATAAGTTCAGATCTTATATTGTTGATTCTAAAGTAACTATTCAAACTGATCATGCTGCTATTAAATATCTTATGGAAAAGAAAGATGCTAAACCTAGAATTATTAGATGGGTTCTCTTGCTACAAGAATTTGATTTGCATATTGTTGATAGAAAGGGAGTTGAGAACCCCGTTGCAGACAACTTGTCTAGATTAGAAAATATTCTTGATGACCCACTACCTATTAATGATAGCTTTCCTGATGAACAATTAAATGTTATAAGTACTTCTCGTAGTACTCCATGGTATGCTGATTATGCTAATTATATTGTTGCTAAGTTTATACCACCTAGCTTCACATACCAGCAAAAGAAAAAGTTTTTCTATGATTTAAGACATTACTTTTGGGATGACCCACATCTTTATAAAGAAGGAGTAGATGGTGTTATTAGACGTTGTGTACCTGAGCATAAACAGGAACAGATCCTACGCAAGTGTCATTCTGAGGCTTATGGAGGACACCACGCTGGAGATAGAACTGCACATAAGGTATTGCAATCTGGTTTTCATTGGCCTACTCTCTTCAAGGATGCTCGTAAGTTTGTCTTGTCTTGTGATGAATGTCAAAGAATTGGTAATATTAGTAGACGTCAAGAAATGCCTATGAATTATTCACTTGTTATTGAACTGTTTGATGTTTGGGGCTTTGATTACATGGGACCTTTTCCTGCCTCTAATGGATACACACATATTCTAGTTGTTGTTGATTACGTTACTAAGTGGGTAGAAGTTATTCCAACTAGTAGTGTTGATCATAACACTTCTATTAAAATGCTTAAAGAAGTTATTTTTCCGAGGTTTGGAGTCCCTAGATATTTAATGACTGATGGTGGTTCACACTTTATTCATGGTGCTTTCCGTAAAATGCTTGCTAAATATGATGTTAATCATAGAATTGCATCTCCTTATCACCCACAGTCTAGTGGTCAAGTAGAGTTGAGCAATAGAGAGCTCAAATTAATTTTGCAAAAGACCGTTAATAGGTCTAGAAAGAATTGGTCCAAGAAACTTGATGATGCATTATGGGCTTATAGAACTGCATACAAAAATCCTATAGGTATGTCTTCGTATAAAATGGTTTATGGAAAAGCATGTCACTTACCTCTCGAACTAGAACATAAGGCATATTGGACTATTAAAGAGCTCAACTATGATTTTAAACTTGCCGGTGAGAAGAGGTTATTTGATATTAGCTCACTTGATGAATGGAGAACCCAAGCTTATGAAAATGCCAAGTGGTGTAAAGAAAAAGTTAAAAGATGGCATGACAAAAGGATACAAAAGCGTGAGTTTAATGTAGGTGATTATGTATTGCTATACAGCTCTCGTTTAAGATTTTTTGCAGGAAAACTTCTCTCTAAATGGGAAGGCCCCTATGTTATCGAAGAGGTCTATCGTTCCGGTGCCATAAAGATCAACAACTTCGAGGGTACAAATCCGAAGGTGGTAAACGGTCAAAGAATTAAACAGTGATCAACTTGCGAGTTCCGTGACCTTGTGAACTTATGCATAGGGGTTGGCACACGTTTTCGTCTTGACTCTCCGGTAGAAATTTTGGGGCACTCTTGGAAGTTATTTGTGTTGGTTGAATAGATGAATCTGAGATTGTGTGATGCATATCGTATAATCATACCCACGGATAATTGAGATGACATTGGAGTATCTAAGTGACATTAGGGTTTTGGTTGATTTGTGTCTTAAGGTGTTATCCTAGTACGAACTCTAGGATAGATTGAACGGAAAGAATAGCTTCGTGTTATTTTACTACGGACTCTTGAATAGATCGATTAGAAAGGATAAATTTGAGGCGGTTTCGTACCCTACAATAATCTCTTCGTTTGTTCTCCGTTATTAATGACTTTGTAGTGACTCTTTGTTGCATGTTGAGTTATAGTTATATGATCCAGTTATGTTATTACTGTTGAGAAAACTTGCACTAGTGAAAGTATGAACCCTAGGCCTTGTTTCAACGCATTGCAATACCGTTTTCGCTCACTTTTATCATTAATTACTTTTCTGTTTTTATATTTTCAGATTACAAAAACATTTATCTACCATCCATATTGCACTTGTATCACCATCTCTTCGCCGAACTAGTGCACCTATACAATTTGCCATTGTATTGGGTGTGTTGGGGACACATGAGACTCTTTGTTATTTGGTTGCAGGGTTGTTTGAGAGAGACCATCTTCATCCTACGCCTCCCACAGATTGATAAACCTTAGGTCATCCACTTGAGGGAAATTTGCTACAGTCCTACAAACCTCTGCATTTGGAGGCCCAACAACGTCTACAAGAAGAAGGTTGTGTAGTAGACATCACTTGGCATAATGCATAGATTCAAGTATTGTCATCTTTAGTTTTTGCTCCATAGGTTGCCCTCATGATTGATTCATATGATGGCTTAATTCTAATTCCAGGGAAGTGTTCCATACCCTTTCTCAAAGGGAACTGAAATTTAATATTCCCTTCTTTCATATCAATCACGGCACCTATAGTTCGTGAAAAATGTCTACCAAGTATTATAGGACAAGACGGATTGCAATCAATATCAAGACAATAAAATCTATGGGCACATTGTTCCTATTTAAAATGTTGAATGAGTATTTCAAAAATGTTGAATAAGTATTTGAAAATGTTAAATAAGTATTAAAATGTTAAACAAGTATTTGAAAAAATATTGAATAAGCATTCGGACAATGTCGAACGTGTATAAACAAATTGTTGATCACTTATTAAAAAATGTTTTTGACACATACAAAAATATAGTGTGGAAACGAAAACAAACATAAGAAAAAATGAAAAGAAAACAAAAAATGGTTAAAAAACAAAACCAAACAAAAAATGGAGAAGAAAGAAAATACAAGAAAAACTAAGAAACAAAATGCAAGAAAGAATGAAAAAATGGAGAACAAATAAATAAAAGAAGCAAAAGAAAACAGAAAAAAAAACCCGGATAGAATGGCATCAACTAGGACGCGCCCTACAACTAAACACAAGAGGAATCCTTGTCCAAGTGGCTAGCAGCACCGGATCGCAGCCTGGAGACTGGGGACGGAACACGCGGCAGTGGGCTGGCCCAATATGACTCATGTGGAGGAAAAAACTTCAGCGAGAGTTTCCCTCTCGCCTCGCTTAAAGCGACAATAAGGCCCAATACATCAAATAGTCGCCGCGCTTAGCAGCAACCGGATGTCCAGCCCCAACGACCAGGCTACCAATAAGGCCCCAATTACTTTTTTTGAGGAACGCGAGGGAAATAAGGCCCCAATTACTCGAAAAGTGCAAGCAAAGGCCGGGCTCCATAGAGCCCTTTATTATTTTTTTGCAGAGAAAATACTTTTCTATACCTAATGTTTTCTAAAAAAGTACGCGTGTAGACATATAGTTGTAGTATACATGTATAAAATTTCATGAACATACATATTCATATGTGATCTACACAAAAAGACCAATACACAGATTAAAGTAGATTTTTTCTTTGTAGTATTTGGGTCAGATATTTGTCTTTTTTGCGTAGCATGCAAATAATCAAATTAATTGATGAAATCTTATAAAAACATGAAGAATATACATATGTATCTGTAGAAAAAAATTGACATTTTTTAAAACTTCTAAATATGTTTTGATTTTTGTTTTCAAAACAAGCTCCATGGAGCTGTTGGTCGTTGCAAATCCCCCAGTACCCAATTACTACCCAATAACTATGCCATACAATGCACACTGCTGTTCACATCGGGCCACTAAAGAAATTCATTCCAAACTGGGGGCCCCGCATTTTGGGGCCCCTCAGCTCACACAGGCCCCTCAATAGCCCTGCGTAGATGGTCTAACCAGTGGTAGTAGTAATGCATCCTAAAAAACTTTGATTGTCGGTTAATGATAGTTAACCATGCACATTTTATTGGAAACTAGTGATTGTTATGCACCCTCTAAGGGATAAAAGAAGGAAATAGTATGTTTGTAAAAATAAGTTCCAAAAAGTTAGTAAAGAAACACAAAAATGTATATCAAAAACTCATTTGCATGAAACATTTATAACTATTTACCTTAGGACATGAATTATTTAAAATCAATCATTAGCCAAATCGACACAAATTTAGTGCCTATAAACTTGGTTAGTATCTCTTTCCAGGTTTGTATGACACGTATGGTTTTTAGATCATCAATTCGACTCAAAACTCTTGTTATACATCACTAAAAATATATCCTTAGTTTAATTGTCAAAGGAAGCTTTTAAACATTTTTGTGGGTTTTTACGGGACTATTCAACGTGAAAGTAAATGTGTAGATAAGCATTGCATTATATGCACTTTTCCCCTAGGTAGATAGGTACATCTAAATATTACTTCTTAAAACGGATGATCCATACAGTGGAATAAAAGGATAAATTCATGGAGAAATGGAGTGTGCGCAGACAACAGTCCAAACACTGTTCTATAGAAAAAAATCCCCAAAAAGACGTAAAGCAGAAGTGAAAACCCCCCAAAAATATTACCTCCAAGTGTTACACTTAATTTTGGGTTTTTCACCTACGAAGCACTGCTATCATATTTCGCATGAAAATTGGGAAGCATGCTTGTTACATTAAAAGAAAATCTACACACACAAAATCAGAATTTTTATATTTTATTTACTATTTATATTATATGTACTCCCTCCATCCCAGTTTGCAAGGCAAAATCCCAAAAACTATTTGTCCCAAAATCTTCCACCCCCTAGGCACATTTGTATTCAATTTGGCACTAGTAGTCCATCAATGTTTGCATGCAAAAGCTGATCCACTCCTCTTTCACCGTGGGAAACCACTCCACTAAATCTGCATGCACCACAACACTTACTCCTCTTCCCACGCTGCATGCACCACAATTCTAATGCGTGTTGGAGTACTTCCTCTCATCTTCCTCTTCCACAATGCAGTGTGAAAACGGTTACTGTTTTGCATGTCGAAACTTGTATAAAATGGCAACGCATGTTCCTCCTCTTCCCACACATTCAGTTCATTGCCTCATCCCCCCCCCCCAACTATCATGGACGTGGAGGGCATGGAGGAGGTCTGTGCCGAGGTGGGGGAGGTAGATGCCGAGGTAGAGGAGGCAGATGCCGAGGTGGAGGAGGCAGATGGCGAGGTGGAAGTCACACAAGGTGAGGTGGAAGAACTTGAGGATGAATTTGAGAGGATTTACACAACCATTCAAGATCTTTTTCAGAAAGTAGATCGTGGAACGAATGTCGGAGCTGGTGATTCAAGGTTCTCGGCTAGGGCAAGGTACATTCGCAACACCAATCTTGCGATTGGACGGAGGACTACGTTGGAATCTTCATGTGATGGATGCTTGTTCCCGGCAATGTGCCGTAACTGTGGTGTTCGAGGTGATTCTTCGATATTCCGTTGTCTAGCTTGCTCCTTGCCGGTGCCAATGGACGTGGTACCTTGTGATGTGTGTGGAAATCCACTTCTCTGTGACGACTACTGGTGCAAGGATTGCGCGACGATTGTCGGAGTAGGTGAAGATGGTGTGTGTTCTCGTTGCGGTCGCAACACCACTGCAGTTGCCGAAGATGAGAATGCATTTGTGGCTGACACCGAGATGAATTAGGGTTTATGTTGAGGAAGAAATAGCCATGTCTCTTGATGTGTGAAGATGGTGTGTGTTTTATGAATCATGATCTTGTTGCACTGGAATTTATTTTCGAATTATGAATCCTGATGTGAATCATGGAATGAATATTGCAGTTGCTATTTGTGATCTATAGATTGTGAGGATATTGCAGTGGTTATTTCCGTTTAGATTGTGAGTATGGAGTACTGAAAATACTTGTCTCACGTACTCATCTAAAATGACCACAACATTTGTACACCATGCTTTGAGAATGTGCAGTCATGGGCGGGCATTGTATAGTGAGCACGACCAATTCTTGTGATCACATGAGTTTTGTTGCTGCGATTAAACAACAAAGTGCAATTGTTCCAGTGATAAACTAAAACACTCATTCCTCCTAAGGTGAGTTCAAATACTCAATGGCAGCGTCAACATAATCTTTATCAACCGTCAGACGGACTGACAGTAGACCTAGCCTCTCTAATGTTTTTTCTTCATGTGAGGTGTATCATAGTGCATCGACCCCTTGTGCTTAATAATTTCCCTCATACAAGCTTGATGGCTTAACCAGATTCTATTAAGCTTACGATGTGGGTACTGAGCAAGGCTTTCATTAACCTGTGGAACAATTGAAAAAAATGATGTTAGGTCGCTGTGCACAAACATTAAGAAGTTGCATAGCTAAAATGGAGTGCTACCTTCTGAACAATCTCTGCAAGGGTTTTGGGCATTTTCCTATGGAACATAGATTGAATGGAGGCAAACCACCCAAGATCAAGTATGTTACAGTCAGGTGAATTTGGTGGTTAATTTAGAATTCTGATATCCCAACCTCCCTTTGCCGCTTCCATTGCAAAAATGGGATCATTTGCTAAAACATGAGTTCTTGCATTGTCTTGCTGAATGTACACGGTGTTCCATCTATCACTCTCAGGCCATTTTTCCTTTATAGCAGGCAGTACATACTGCACAATGTACTCCCTACTTTTGTTCCGAATTCCTACTTTGTTTTAAGTATATTTATTACTTTGGTGTCCACCGAAGATGAAGGCTTGAGCTCCCATTCTCCTCTCCCTCTACATTGAAAGAAAAAAATATGTTACTTTAGCAAACGAATTTCACACTTGATGTAGATCATGCTTAAAAAAACATCATGGTAGTTTACCTGTTAGCACTCTTCTTTTGAGCTTGCACCCAATCAACAAATGCCCACACACCTATTTTTCCATCAAACACACAATTTCCTTGAGAATCATACCTTGGCCTTGCCATAGCCGACAAGAACATGATCTGCTGCATGTGGTTTTTATGTTTGCATTCTCTTTTTGGTGCTTCCCCTCTATGACTCAAGTACATTTTCTGTGTCTTCCTTGTGTGGTAGAAGATCTTCTCATCCAAATGAACCTTGTTAAAACTAGCTTTAAAAGTGGGATTGTCCTCCAATGAACTTGGCTCCAAATTCTCAAGGCAATATGCCACACGTGCCTTCTTGTTGGCTTCAGTTAATGAAGGTTTCAGTTCATTTGAAACTCGTCTCATTACCTTCTCCTTCAACCTAGACAGAAACAAGAAAAGTTGATCATGATTTCGGTCATCATCGAAATGTAAGAACTAATGCTTTATTTCATACCTACGGTGAACTGTGCTTTTGGACATGTTAAGTCCAGCAGCAACTTGTCGAATTGTGGTCCTCTCACCAGGTGGAATGGCTTCTAATGCCTCAATATCCAAACTCATTTTCTTCCTTCCCGTTTTTAACTTCAAATTGTTCTTGATAGAGTTAACGCCACCTCCTGTCTTCGTTTCATTCCAAATCCTACTCACGCACCTCCGAGAACAATTAGCATCACGTACAACAGAATCCAAAACCCCATTCTTTAACCTTCCACGCTCTCCATTTCGAGCAAGCAGCATAGCGTAAATATTACGCTTGTCTTCGACAGTGTACTGTTCTCTGTTATTCTTGTTAGCCAAAGCATCTACATACATGAAAAAAAATCATAAGCACAAACCAAATATGCTGCTACTAAACAAAACTGAAAACAAATCATGGTTGAGTTGGAGATGAAAAACCTACTCAAATCAATCTCTTTTGCAGAAGGTGCTTCTACATGTTCCGGCCGTGGAGGATACTCGTCAGCATTCTCAAAATTTGGATTATATCCAGCGCCACGCCAGCCGCCTTCTCTGCCGTTAGTAGATGCAGCAAACTCACAGGTACGGTCTACATAGCAAAAACAAGCAATTCAGAATCCATATAGCTGATCTTATGTACGGCCAAACAAAAAAAAATACGGTCACAGAACAAATTATTCCTAATGAAACATAGCGTCTCTCATGCTGTGGCTGACGAAGGCCTTTTATTCTTCACTTCACACAATCGATGGAGAGCTAAGATCTACGTACGTACATTACACGGCTCACAGATCCTGGCTCCCCAAACTGAAAGATAGTTCAGAACGAAACAACATAGAAAGAACTAAAACAACAGCAAAACAGTAAACAGCTACAAGGAAGGAGATCAGCGGAGGCAAACATCCTGCAGCAGCGACTCGCAGGCAGTTTCCTGATGCAATCGTCGAATGAGACAGCATATCTTGATCAGGCAAGAAGGACTATGTACCTTTCGTGCAGAATACGGACGAATTTGGTCTGACGCAGATGGAGCCGTTCATGATGTTCAAGCCGACGTAGGAGGACGTCCATCCGGTGGCGCTTGCACTGCCGCTCCCGCCCGCGCGAGGTGGCCCAGTTCGACGAGCCTGCCTGATTTGGAGAAGGAGATCGAGGTGGGCGCGACAGACCGACGCGGCGTCTCCCTCCGACGCTGGAGCTGGACACCGGTGTGGAGGCAGCCGTTCCAATGGAGAACGACGGCATTGGTCCTCGACCTGCAAGACCGAGTGGAGGAAGGCCGCCGCCATCGCTGGAACGAGGAAGGAAGGCAGCGCGAGTCAGGCCTCGGAGGCCAAGAGGCGGCGGACGACGATGTCCCTCGTCTCCCCTGTCCGACGCCATGAAATCGAGGAGGAGAGGAGATGAGATTGGCGCTAGACTGGGCTGTTCGTCTACGTAAGTCCATGGCTATATAAAGAAATCTGGGCGTTGCTTTCGTTTGAGTTTGGAACGAAATCCTTGCGCGCGGAATCAAATCTCTGGTTTAGGAAAGAAATCTGGGCGCGCTAGCAAAATTTAAGGGGAAAATATCGCGCCCAAGGAGGAAGGAGCGCGCGAGGCGGAAACAGCGCGCGGGGCAGAGGAAAATATCGCGCCAAATCAATTAAAGACTAGAAAATAAAGTTCTTTTCACTTTCTAAATTAATTGCAGCGCTGATGGTTAACGTTTTTACGTGGAAAATCAGAGCCAATGGAAATTCACCTTGGGCCAAGATATTTGAAAACTTTGCCTTGCGAACTGGGACGGAGGGAGTACTGTTCATCCAAGAGCATATGCACCCAGAGCCAAAATGGCCATCTCGGAAACATACCCCTTTTCTATCATTTACTCATCATTAGCAAGAACCAAACACAAGTGGTGAATCTATTTAAGCTTGATACATTCATGGTTATTTAAGGCGGTGTACAACAGCCTAAACATAATTTGTATTAAATATGACTTTTCAATCTTGGTGACATGCTAATACTCACGTCACTTTTCTTCCTTCTTATTTTGGATTAGATGGAGCCAGCTCTACAGGTCGACATAGCACAAACCCCGCGTCACTGGCCCGTCAATGGGCACCAGTCAGTGCTGAGCTTCATCACCGATGGGCTCGGAAAGGAGTGTCAGTGATGAGTCTCTGAGGGCTAACCTAGGCTAACCTAGGCAGTTAACACTGGCCGGTCAAGTGTACACTGGTCAGAGATAAGGGTAGGTATCATCCACCTTGAACTGACCATATGTCATTACAGACGGGCTGCGACAGGTGTCTTGCTCAGTGATATTGTGTCATCACTGATCTCCCTATTTAGGAGCCAGTCATTGGTGTCTGTTCTAAATTTATCGGCCTTTTCTTCCAGCATGGAGAACGAAAATTGAAACTAAATAGGGAGATCATTGTTCAGGCGTTGTGATTACGAGGGCCCTCGTTCGGCTACTATGTAGTCGATTCCCAATTGGAGCGCAACGAACGCACGACGTTGCTCGTTCGACTACCGGAGCACATCCAATAGACACACACACTGCACCAAGGAAGAAGACCAAACTGGCTTTGCCAAGAGAACTTCCTTGATGCCCACCGTGGCTACATTTTGCTTGTGCCCTCACGACCTCGTTTCTCTTTACTCAAAGGAATATATACAAAGGAGGTTGACACTCCTGACATGTCCCAATTCCCATGCAAAACTCACGCCACTACTTGACCATTACCCCAACTACATGCACGAAGTAACTAACCCGACTAATCTATGCATGCACTAACCGGCCTTATCCTATTCCTGGAATCACTCCAACAGCCACAGGACTAGGACATATCTAAAACTAACTACACGAACGAAACTAGCTAGCTAACTAGCAGAACTCAGCCCTTCACTCAGCCGCAACTCTTTGCTTGTCATCGGCTTCAGGTCTCGTCCATCCGCTTCACACGGTTATGCCGCATCACGCAGCCCGGCAGCATCTCGTCGCCATCGGCATCTCGCCGTACTCGCCGTATCACAGGACGCTCTGGCATATCACCTCTTGCACGCTCAAATGAAGCTCCATCTGCCTGCAGATCCCTAACAACTAACTACATGCTGAACAAAACTAAAAATGTAGATACATGGAATCAAGATTAAGTCTAACACAGTTCCCATTGAAACTACGTTGGAGGCTTCCCCTGTTGCCATGCCAATGCCCGTGGCCGCCCCTTTTGTGGAAACGAGCATGAGCCCGAGCCCGAGCCCACCCCCGCCCACATCATCGTCCGGAGCCCGAGCCCGCCCCTTTTAGTTCGGTTTGTAGAATTGACTAATCGAATTAGTGTAGTCAAAATTAGTTTTAGGTTCGGGTTAACTGAAACATGTAGGGTTTAGGCCTGTTGTGTGACCATTTCGGTATCTCTCTAAGATTAGGGCGCACACAACCAAGCACAACAGGTTTGCACACCACGAACATCCGAACAGAATGCTGGCTTGTTTGTAGTAGTTGAGTTCATATATATCTTGATTAGTCCAAGGTCAAATATTAATTTTGTGCATGAGGACTTGAGAGAGGTGTTGTTTAGTGGGGGTCAATCATCTCCACAAATTATATCCATGGAACCAATAACCTGAGAGAAATCTTACCAAACCGTCATTAGTCGTCCTACTAACCATAGTGTCATCACACCAAAATACCATTAAGTGCTAAATGCACTCTCAAGCATAAACTGGGAAGCCCCTCTAGTGCCTGTGTGGGCATCGCTAGCTGTTTTAAAGATACTGAAGTAAGTGGCAATCAAAAGAATCTTGCTGCCATAATGCTTAGCATCTAAACAGGAGTATGTTAGCAAGAAAATCACCATTCAAGGATGCTGAAGTAATTAGCAATGAAAAATACATCCTTAAAAGACCGGTAGTATGCTCATGATATTAAACATGAGAAACAATGGACTGATCAAAATCGAAATCTTTCTTGTAGGGCATGAAATATATCGTCAATCATTTTTGCTTAAGGTAAAATTTTAATTTTCCCGACCACCAAATTGACACACAACATGTGCATCAACGCTGATAAAGAAATCTTACCTTATCGGTTCAAGGAGCAGCAGCCCTGCTATGATGGACTGGCCGGCTAGCGAGGAGTCACGCGGTAACAAATGCCTGAAGGGTGGTGACAAAAGAAGATATAAAGTATTCAATTAAGCGATCCGATGCCTGCACGCGGATGCCGAATCGCTGTGGTGGCTTATAGTCATAGGTGGCTTAGTTTTACAGTTTTTTGATTAAAATGTTAAGTGTGATACATTTTCAACCATGCGACCTCCAAATAGTATTTGTGCCAGACAAAGGTACTCAGATACATGACCTTGTAATCCTTTTATAATATATGTCCCATATACAAAATAATTACACAGTGCGGCAAAACAGAAAAGAAAAAGAAATACATTGCGAGGGTTAAAAATACAATATTGTTCTGCAATTCGAAACAGATAATAGTATGTAGGATGATGTTGTATAACACAACCTTGCGTGCATGCATTAACACACACAGATAATAGTATTTGTACCGATCGATGAGTTCAATATCAGCCCAGCTTGTTGTGTCCAGTGATATTCTTTCTAGTTTCCAAGAGACCGAAGATTACGATGTAGGGCCAGAAGAGATAGACAATGTTGGCTAGGAATCTAGTCGCCAGTCTCACCAATCGCTCGCCCACTGATCTCCATTCGATGCTTTGCCGCTTGCCCCATCCCCTCCTAAGAGCAAGTGCTGTATCGGTGAATATCGACCTCATGAACCAAACCGCATCGAGCAGCGCAACAATTGTCATGGTGCAGGAGACGATGGCTGCCCTGTGATTTAGTGGGTCAAGCTCCACATACAGGGCGAAGGCGAAGGCGGCACAGAAGCTTCTCCCCGCACCTATGAGCAGCGCCAGAGAGAAGGATACTAGCTCTATCCGCTTCTCTATGTCGAGTGCGGCTACGCCGGTGTATATGAGACTGAAGGTGGCTAAAGCGGAGCAGATGAATGCCAGTGTGTTGGAGAGGACGAACCCATTGAAAGCGTAGTAGTACGAGTTGCCGGGATCAGGCATGGTGAAGGCTGCAGTGAACGACGCCGTCGCCACCAGCACAGATCCAATGCCCACAATCTGTGCGAAGCTTGTTATTTTCCCGTCCTCGACCGTCTCATCAAATGTCTTTTCCTCTTCTATGGCACAAAGATCGCGCCGTTTGTTGCCGTTCTGAGCGTTTGCAAAGGTTAGAGACCCAAGTATCCTACGCCGTGCATGCTGCATCCAAATAAGTTAAAAAACATGGTTAAACTATTGAACCTCAAAATATATATGGGATACATTTTAAGAAAATACATGGAATATGAACAGTACGGGCCAGGCATTTACGTACGTACCATTCCAAAATTAAATCCCGAAGCTGAAGGAGCTTTTATCTCCGCAATATCCATGGGGGTTTTTCCATCCTTGTTTGCTAAATTTAATGCAACATGGGGGTTCCAGATGAGGGTTCCGAATATATCCCAGTTCCCTCCATCAACAGCTCGGTGCAGAGCAGTGTTCCCCTTATTGTCCTGTATATTCATGACGGACTTAAACTCTGATAACCTGTTGCACACAAACCTAACCACATTAAGCCTCTTCATCTCAACAGCAACATGAAGGAAGGTCCTTCCCTCAGCATCACGCAATCTGGCACAGGCGGCACAGGCAGAAGGGTGGCGGAAGAGCAAGATGATAATAGGGACCAAGCTGCCTGCCGAGGCAGCCACATGCACCGGAAACGACCCCTCTTTGTCAGGCTGAAATGCCAAAGAAGGCTCAACATCCGCCAGTAGACACATTGGGTGTTCCCTCCGAGCATAGAAGTGGTATAACAACTTGGATGGTGCAATATCATAGTAGAGGCTGAAGGAACTGTTTTCCATGCTCTTGTCAACAAAAGCGAAAAGGAAAAACTCCAAAGAGGGGTCTTCTGCTGATGCAGCCACGTGCATTGGCGTACTTCCACAATCGTCCTGCTGTTCAACGAGCTTCTTTCTTTTTTCCTGGTTTTCCTTGGTCCAGAGTAGCAACTCCCGTGCCATTCCTGCAGTTGCCCTTAATCGAGTTAAACATTGCTAAAGCTAAATGGCAACGACAAACGCTTTGAAAGAGATTGTGTCCCAATTTTAGTTATACTTTCTTGGTTTGAAGATCTTAATCCCTCTTCTCAACTTGTTATAATCATTCATCAAAATATCTTTGAAATTTTAATTATTTATCACATCAAAACATCACATAAGTAAATACATCTCTAAAGAAGTTATAATCGTATACTTGTATAAGTACCAACATATATAAGGCAAACAAGCCACATGGTGTATCCACATAGGCAATCCCTAATTTTAATAGCAATTAACGAAGAACCTACCGCTGGTTAGAGGATTATAAGGGCAGTGATACCCCCATCCCACCAGGGTTCAAACCAAAGGTTTGACGTTTTGGTGTCTCATAAATGTGTTTCCGATGATAGCAAGGCAGCAGTGGTGACTTCAATATCAAGATCCGCCAGCTCAGTGGTGCTCATAAGGGTAAGGTGTGCATGAGTGTGTTTATAGGGTCACTATATGTATGTTTTTGTGCGTGTCTGCATTTGTACTGTGTTTCTAAGAAAAAACAAACATGGCAAATTGAATCGTTTATTGGCCTACACCATGTGACTCATTAGCTTGGCGAGATGCATGCATGGATTGGATGAGATGGCTACCAAAAAACGCGTTTTTAGGGTGTTGATTTAAAAGGACATAAAATAGTTGATATCCATATACTTCTGGAAATCTCTCCGTTTTTCCCCGATGACCCAGATAAAAAAATTGTTTACATGTCTTTCTAAACAATAACGCCATATACATATTGAATAAATATAACTTCCAATTGTCGATCGGCATAATAATTATACATATACTAGATTCATCTAATTCCTAATAATGTGATGTGTGACAGTCAAATTGTTAGGTTCAAACCTCGAGCTCAAATTTGGTGGTGACAAGCATAGTAACCCGCTAAATTGTCTGGCATTACATGTATAAAATATAAATTCCTGAGAATTTTTTTAAAAAATGTTTGATCCCAAACAGTTATTGATTATCATTATGTGGAATTATCTGCCAATGAAATTTTGACAAAGTCAAAAGCTAAGTGATAATTCGTTTTGAAAATTTGTAAGGTGTTAATTTGGAAGGACATGGGCCATTAATATATTTCTTCCAATATCTCAAATATTGGTGATGATCCACATAAAAATATGCTAACAGGTCTTCCAAAACTATGTTCACCATGCATGCTACATATACAAATTGATTAAATATACTCTTTATACTTATACGTGTGAGATTCTTCAAATTTGTATTAGCAAGATAAGAGATGACAGAAATATGCACATGGGTGCGATGAGTTTTCACAACCTTGCCATTAAGTGAATAATAAAATGTGTTTGATTCTTGAACTAAAAACTGGGCTAGCTCCATAGAGAATAGACGGACAAGACAATTGTAATATTATAAGAACTATATTAGTAATAAATAATCATCACCATCATATATAATAGAGACATTACAGATATTTGTATTTGGATTTCATGTTTAGACATTACTGGTATGTGTATTTGGATGTCCCGCAGCGCGCGCGTGTGCCGATATATCATCTACTGTTTGATTCACATTTTGTGTACTGACATATCGACATGCTAATTCCTAAATTTTTAAAAATAAAAGAAATTAAGCTTTTCGCCTGATGTGTTTGAGACATTATTATTAAAAAATGATAACATGTTCGAGAAATAAAAAAATAATATCTTCTCTTTTATGTTTCCATTGTTGTAAACTTTTCCAAATGACTTCTAATAAAAATGATTGAAATATTTCTGAAAATAAGTTCGAGCAAGTTCACCTTTAATATATTTTTATGACTTTTTACTAAAAACGAAATTGATTTACCAAGAAATTACCATAAAAAATGTTCAGACTAAAACTGGATGAAGCAATCACATGGAGCCATTAAAATTATTTATGCTAAATTTTATCCTTTAGTTACTACTATTATAATAGTTATATGGTATAGGAGAATAACACTTACAGTAAAAGTTATATTAGACGAGTTGTCATAATAAAAGCATTTTTTGGTAGGAAGCCTAATTACATAAATAAAAGTATATCAATATATTTCTTAAAGATTCATGGACCTATATATTTTTATCTATAAATGATTTTGTAATTAAAAATCACATGTTTATCATGCGAAAAAGCCATCAAAGTAATGCAGATTGTTTAAAGTATTAGTAATATAAAATCATGCAGCACTAGACATGATTCGAGGATGATATAGACCTTCTATTTAAATTTTAGAATATAATAACAATAATACAATATTAATATCTACAGTTATATGATTAAGAGTGATTCTAATATATTGTTGATTCCCAACCCATGAGAAACTGAGAAACCCTTATCGCTCAGTCAATTCAATTGCACAATACATCGTGTAAAGTTGCACAAAATATATGTGTGATATTTTGGGCCTAAAATGCAAGTGGAGTTATACATTGTTCAATCCACAACTAAGAACAATTTTGAAATGGGCCAAAAGGCCATTGAGGTTTAATCTAGATCCAAAGGCTCACAGCAATGGATGAATTTCACAATATCTTATTACATTCATTCCAAAATAGTGCATTATTACGTGTGTGGTCAACATTTTATAACTTTGACCACTAATCCATGAAAATAATACGAAATGGACTTATAAAAATCATTCTGTTATATTTGCTGCAAAATAACTCTATGGTATGTGCCATTTCTCTAATTTTAAGATATATTATAAGTAAATACCATGCATTGGAAATTTCATAAATATTGTAAGTCAATACCATGCGTTCGAAATGTCATCTAACCGTTGGCTATTGTTTATTACCATTTCATCTATGGCCAATCTAATAATCATCATGTATACTAGTTAGCTATAAATGTGTGCAACTTTATTAATACATCACACATCCCACAATCCCAAACTTTGTTCGAGCGCCCGTGCTACAAAAGACTCTTAATCTACAATCCGCCTCTCTTCTCTCTCCTTCACGCCAGTAGTAATGTAATATTTAAACACTTATAGTCTGCTTCTTACAACACCTTATTATATTCGCTCTTAACTTTTAGAAAGGAGGGAGTAATAAATAGCATTGGAAACAGCAAAAGAGAAGAGTATGCAAAAGGAAAAGTAATGTGCAAAGTTATGTCGAGATGGTCAATGACATGTACAAAGGAAAAAAATGGTGCAAAGTTATTTCCAGAAGGTAGAATGACAATGTACTCCGAAACGAACGGGAATAATGATTAAGAGCATGTATGTAAGTATATACTTCTACCCTCGCAAAAAAATATATATACTTACTATTGTTGTGAAGAACGGCAGCATGTAAGGCATTTTGTCCATTTTTGCCAGAGTAGG
Source organism: Triticum urartu (assembly GCF_003073215.2). Classification (NCBI taxonomy): domain Eukaryota; kingdom Viridiplantae; phylum Streptophyta; class Magnoliopsida; order Poales; family Poaceae; genus Triticum; species Triticum urartu. The sequence goes on from NC_053022.1 coordinate 28,833,008, forward strand.
ACAAGTCTTTGTCATACCCGTGCAACTGCCGAGCAATGCTGTGATGACCCAGCGAGATTGCTAGGAACAGTGGTGAAGTACCATCAGATGCATTCACTTGGGCCAGCTCCTTGTCTTTTGACATTAGTTCATCCACCATTTCTCGGTCGTCAGAGCCGATCGCTTCATGCAACGCCGTCCTCCCATCGTTGTTCTGCAACCTCACCATGTCCTTGGCCACCCCGTCGCCGGCCGCGAGCTCGATCAGGTAAGAGACCATGCCGGTGTTCCCGGCCCGGGCGGCGCGGTGCAGCGGCGTGTCGCCGTGCCTGTTGCGCTTGAACAACAGCTGCCTGGCCTTGCGGTGGATCACCTTTGCACAGTCACGGTAATTCTGGCTGTCCCCGTCGGTTGCTACCACATGGAGTGCCGAGTTCTCCTCACTGGTAACCGCCAGTGCCGCGGAGTCGCCGGCCTCCTCACTCGCCAACGAGGTGGACGAGCTCAGAAGCTCTTGTAGCTTCTTCATATCGCCATAGCTTGCCGCCATGAACAGCTTGAGATGACATGGCACGGGAAGGTCATCTACGACGCTCCAATTGATGGGTATGTCCATTATCACACCGGCCATTCCAACTCAACAGCTATATATGTAAGTATTTAGCAATACCGTATGAAGAGTTCGGTACAGTTGGTAGTCGCAATCGAATGGCAATATCTGATATATATAGAGAGAGAAAGGGAGAGAGTAGTTGGCTTCACTCTAACGTGCCAGTTATTCTTCCTTGCGCATGCCACACAGCATCGATCCCCTGCAAACAAAATGCAATTCGGCTGTTCTGTAAAGGACATACGTACTGGATACAGGTTCTTGGACAACTGGCAGACAGACATGCAGATGCAGATGAAGACACAGTCTTTCTTTATCAGTATTTTGTAAACATCAAGGAACGTGCAAACAACAAGCCAACTTTGGTTCGAGGGATCGGTCCAGTATAAATGGAGGCAATACTACAATAAATTCAAGTTTTTTTTAAGTCTCATATAGTCATCATACGACCAAAGGCGCTTATGTGCAAACCCCCTGCCCAAGAGATAGAACTTTCATGGTTTTACTCCCTCCGATCCATATTACTTGTCGCTCGAGCGACAAGTAATATGGATCGGACGGAGTATAATTTTTTGAACGACCGAGTTAAAAGTAATAACTTCTATTTCTAAGTTAATGTCCAGTGTGCCAGGCGGCAGCTGAGGACATCCGGCATCTGTTGTTAGTAATCTCACAAGGTATGGAAAGCTATGGAAATTCTTGATGTGATCACGTCATGTTTGCTAGAATCTGTATTTGTTTTTTTCTTTTTGGGTGAGAAAACCTGGAGCGGGAGGGGGTGCACCACAGCCGTGCGATGCCTAGGCCGCACGGATGGTCGCACACCAAGGCCGCAGGCAAGCCGCATCCGGTTCAGTGGTCCTTGTTGATCTATTCCGGAGCCTCTGGAGAAATCGCCTGTCCTTGGACGGTTAGGTTTGGAGGAAGCAATCCTTTGCCATAGATGGTAGCTGAACACTGCACGATGCTTGATCAAGCGGACGGCCTGCACTTTGTCCACACTGCACGATGCCTGATCAAGCGGACGGCCTGCACTTTGTCCAACGCATGTACGGTTGGATCAGTACGCTCGTGCACAATTCGTCCAACGCATGCCGTGTGTATATCATCGCTCTTTGGTGGCACCCTACGTCAGCTAGTAGAGTGTTCATTATTAATGCTCTTACTTCAAATTACTCGTGAACTTTAACTTTTGCACAGCCACACAGTACGGATCTAGTACCTCCGCTAGCATCCAGTATTGACATCAAGACGCCACCTCTACACCACGTACAAGCACTAATAGAAAACAGGACTTTGGTCCAGGCCAGGTCAGCCCACTAGTCCCAGTTCAGTCCAGAACCGGGACTAACGGGGGCATTGGTCCCGGTTCGTGAGCCCAGGGGGCCGGCCGGGCCACGGGGGCCATTGGTCCCGATTCATCTGAACCTTTTGGTTCTGATTGGTGGGATGAACCGGGACCAATGGGTCTCGCTCCTGGCCCACCACCATTGATCCCGGTTGGTGGCTTGAACCGGGACCAAAGGCTCCCCTTTAGTCCCGGTTCATGCCACCAACCGGGACCAATGAAGTGCCTATATATACCCCCTCGCGTAAGAGCAGAGCACACTGCTCTGTTTTTTTCTGGCCGAGGGGGAGAGGGCTTGGTGGTGCTCTAGCTCACCTCCTATGCACACAAGGTGTTTGATGAAATGCCCGAGCCACACTACTTAAGCTTTCTCCTATCCAAACTCGACCTCCAAGCTCCATTTTCCATAATATTTGTCTAGGTTTAGCGGTCCGTCACGCCCCGTCCCCGTCTTCACCGCCGTCGATCACCCGCGCCGAGCTCATCGCCGGCACCACCGTGGTGAGCCTCTTGTTCTTATCTTCTTTCTGAAAGGAAAAATATTCTTACTTGTATGTTTACATAGATACTTGTATTATTTTCTTACTTTTATTATTGCATCTTATATAGCGCGATGGTTTTGGTATCCGCCCCCGTCGGCCCTCGTCATGTCTATGATTCGGATGTGGTATATATATTATCTTTATAACTATTGGTTCATTTATTGTTTATGAAAATTATGCCGACCAACATGACATATATTTTATTTATGTAGGATGTATGTGAATCGGAAATGCCAACCGACCCTATTGTCGAGTGGTTAAATTTAGTTGAAGAAGAAAACAATTTGTTGAAGGAAAAAATAAAAAAATGAGGAGGAGAAGATGATATTAGAGTTGCATGTTGCGGATGTCGTCGATGATCACAAGATCAAGATGGATGCAATGCGCTTAAAGATTAGAAAGATTAGAAAATATGCCATTCATACCGAGGCTTGGTATCATTATGCCGTTGGATCAATTGTTATCTTGGTTGCGATTATGATCGCATTTGTTTTCGCATTGAAATGTTTTACATAGTTTCAATGTATGGTTTAATTAATTAGATGCTCTGGAGAGCTATATGTTGTTAGATGAGAACTATGTATGCACTTTGGTTTTAATGTGATGATGAACTTCTATTAATTTGGACACTTAATTATATATAATGCACGCAGATGAACCGGCAATGGATGTACGGTGACAGACACACCTGCGAGTACATTAAGGGTGTGCATGAGTTTCTCGATGCGGCTGAGGCAAACAAGCAGAATGGTTTTATGTGTTGTCCATGCACTGAATGTGGGAATACGAGGTCTTACTCTAACCGGAAAATCCTTCACTCCCATCTGCTTTACAAGGGTTTCATGCCACACTATAATGTTTGGACGAGGCACAGAGAAATAGGGGTTATGATGGAAGACGGCGAAGAAGAAGAGTACGATGACAACTATGTGCCCCCTGAATACGGTGATGCTGCAATGGGGGGAGCTGGTGAAGATCAAGAGGAACCAGATGATGTGCCCAATGATGCTGCAACGGGTGAAGCTGCTGAAGATCAAGAGGAACCAGACGATGTGCCCGATGATGATGATCTCCGCCGGGTCATTGTCGATGCAAGGACGCAATGCGAAAGTCAAAAGGAGAAGCTGAAGTTCGATCGCATGTTAGAGGATAAAAAAAGGGTTGTACCCCAATTGCGAAGATGGCAACACAAAGCTCGGTACCGTACTGGAATTGCTGCAGTGGAAGGCAGATAATGATGTGGCTGACAAAGGATTTGAGAAGCTACTGAAAATATTGAAGAAGAAGCTTCCAAAGGATAACGAATTGCCCGACAGTACATACGCAGCAAAGAAGGTCGTATGCCCTCTAGGATTGGAGGTGGAGAAGATACATGCATGCCCTAATGACTGCATCCTCTACCGCGGTGCATACAAGGATCTGAACGCATGCCCGGTATGCGGTGCATTGCGGTATAAGATTAGACGAGATGACCCTGGTGATGTTGACGGCGAGCCCCCCAGGAAGAGGGTTCCTGCGAAGGTGATGTGGTATGCTCCTATAATACCACGGTTGAAACGTCTGTTCAGAAACGAAGAGCATGCCAAGTTGATGCGATGGCACAGTGAGAACCAAAAGAAAGATGGGAAGTTGAGAGCACCCGCTGACGGGTCGTAGTGGAGAAAAATCGAGAGAAAGTACTGGGATGAGTTTGCAAAGGACCCAAGGAATGTATGGTTTGCTTTAAGCGCGGATGGCATTAATCCTTTCGGGGAGCAGAGCAGCAATCACAGCACCTGGCCCGTGACTCTATGTATGTATAACCTTCCTCCTTGGATGTGCATGAAGCGGAAGTTTATTATGATGCCAGTTCTCATCCAAGGCCCTAAGCAACCCGGCAACGACATTGATGTGTACCTAAGGCCATTAGTTGAAGAACTTTTACAGCTGTGGAATGGAAACGGTGTACGTACGTGGGATGAGCACAGACAGGAGGAATGTAACCTTAAGGCGTTGCTGTTCGTGGCCATTAACGATTGGCCCGCTCTCAGTAACCTTTCAGGACAGACAAACAAAGGATACCACGCATGCACGCACTATTTAGATGACACTGAAAGTATATACCTGGACAAATGCAGGAAGATTGTGTACCTGGGCCATCGTCGATTTCTTCCGACCAACCATCAATGTCGAAAGAAAGGCAAGCATTTCAAAGGCGAGGCAGATCACCGGAAGAAGCCCACCATGCGTACCGGTGATCACGTACTTGCTATGGTCAATGATTTACACGTAATCTTTGGAAAGGGTCCCAGTGGACTTGCTGTTCCGAATGACGCTGAGGGACACGCACCCATGTGGAAGAAGAAATCTATATTTTGGAACCTACCCTACTGGAAAGACCTAGAGGTCCGCTCTTCAATCGACGTGATGCACGTGACGAAGAACCTTTGCGTGAACCTGCTAGGCTTCTTGGGCGTGTATGGGAAGACAAAAGATACACCTGAGGCACGGGAGGACCTGCAACGTTTGCACGAAAAAGACGGCATGCCTCCGAAGCAGTATAAAGGTCCTGCCAGCTACGCTCTTACGAAAGAAGAGAAAGAAATCTTCTTTGAATGCCTGCTCAGTATGAAGGTCACGACTGGCTTCTCGTCGAATATAAAGGGAATAATAAATATGCCAGAGAAAAAGTTTCAGAACCTAAAGTCTCATGACTGCCACGTGATTATGACGCAACTGCTTCCGGTTGCATTGAGGGGGCTTCTACCGGAAAACGTCCGATTAACCATTGTAAAGCTATGTGCATTCCTCAATGCAATCTTTCAGAAGGTGATCGATCCAGAAATCGTACCAATGCTAAGGAGTGATGTGGCGCAATGTCTTGTCAGTTTCGAGCTGGTGTTCCCACCATCCTTCTTCAATATCATGACGCACGTCCTAGTTCATCTAGTCGACGAGATTGTCATCCTGGGGCCCGTATTTCTACACAATATGTTCCCCTTTGAGAGGTTCATGGGAGTCCTAAAGAAATATGTCCATAACCGCGCTAGGCCAGAAGGAAGCATCTCCATGGGCCATCAAACAGAGGATGTTATCGGGTTTTGTGTTGACTTCATTCCTGGCCTTAAGAAGATAGGTCTCCCTAAATCGCGGTATGAGGGGAGACTGACTGGAAAAGGCACTCTTGGAAGAGACTCAATAATATGCAGGGACGTATATTCTTGGTCTCAACCACACTACACAGTTCTACAGAACTCTACCTTGGTGACCCCGTATGTCGATGAACACAAGAATAGTCTGCGCTCCAAACACCCGGAGCAGTGCGACGACTGGATTACATGTGAACACATCAGGACTTTCAGCAGTTGGTTGGAAACACGTCTCAGAGGTGACAACACTGTTTGTGATGAGTTGTACTTGTTGTCCAGGGGACCATCTTTGACTGTATTGACTTACAAAGGATACGAGATAAATGGGAATACATTTTACACGATCGCCCAAGATCAAAAAAGCACCAACCAAAACAGCGGTGTTCGCTTTGATGCAGGAACCGAGAGCGGAAAGGACACATATTATGGTTACATAGTGGACATATGGGAACTTGACTACGGACCTGATTTTAAGGTCCCTTTGTTTAAGTGCAAATGGGTCAATCTGTTAGGCGGCGGGGTACAGGTAGACCCACAGTACAGAATGACAACAGTGGATCTGAAAAATCTTGGGTACACTGATGAACCTTTCGTCCTAGCCAATGATGTGCCACAGGTTATCTATGTGGAGGACATGTCTACCAAACCGAGAAAAAGAAAAGATAAGGAAGTGAATACATCATACGATGAGCCAAAGCGCCACATAGTTCTTTCAGGAAAAAGGGACATCCTGGGAGTGGACGGCAAGACAGACATGTCTGAAGATTATGAAAATTTTCATGAAATTCCTCCCTTCAATGTCAAGGCTGACCCAAGCATCCTGATAAACGATGAAGATTACCCATGGTTACGACGCAATAAGCAAATGACACAAACGAAGAAAAAGTGAAGACTTTCTCCCGCAACTATTATGATGATACCATGCCAACTTTGTAACACACGAACATGCTATCATTGTCCGTTTTGTACATGCACATGCTATGTGGGTGAAATTATGATACCATGCCAACTTTTAACGTTTTCAGAGTTCATTTGAAATGCTTTAATGTCCTATGGTTCGGCCCTCGTAATACCATTATTCAAATTTTAACTATTTAAATTTGAAAACTAATGGCACTAACAGAAAGTTTATAATTTTTTCTAAAACTGATGGCACTAACAGAAAGTTTATAATTTTTCTGACCTAAAAGCAAAAAGAATTAAAAAATGCAAAAAAAGCAAAAGAAAATAAATAATGCAAAAAACAAAAAAACTGGAAAAAGTAAAGTTAATCACAAACTTGTGATTCAAACAATTTTCAAAGAATTCAAATTTTAACTATTCAAATTTGAAAACTAATGGCACTAACAAAAAGTTTATAGTTTTTCTAAAACTAATGACACTAACAGAAAGTTTATAATTTTGCTCCTCGCCCCTGGCCCATGACCATTAGTCCCGGTTTGTGCCACAAACCGGGACTAAAGGGTTGGTCCTCGTTGCGGGCAGAGTTTAGTCCCACCTCGGCAACCGAAGGGGGCTCACACCAGTTTATAAGCCCTTCCCTCTCTGCCTTGTTGAGCTCCTCTCAAAGTGAA